>NC_036644.1:1134474-1218206 GCF_002806865.2 Cucurbita pepo subsp. pepo
TTTCTTTTTTTCCTTTTTGAGTTATACATCACATTAACCTTTGTATTTCAAAATTAATACGGCAACTCAATTATTTAATACATTTTTTAGTACATTAACTGTTCACTCCATAGTCTTACTTTATTAATTAATTAATTACTGGCGGCTCAGTTAGACATCCAACCAATAATGTACCGCCACGTAATTAATTCATCCAATTGCTTACTCTATACCAAGAGGCCTTTATTTCTTTATTTATTTTTTAAATCTCTATTAATATTCTATGTATTATAAATATGACAAATTAAAAATAATAATAATTAGTATATATATTAAAAAAATTTAATTTTTTTTTACGAATAATTTTTATTTATTATATTTACTATGTTTTTTTTTTTAATAAAAATGTATGTCGATAAGAACTAGCTACTAATAAGTATGTGTGTAGCGTATTTATATTTCTACAATAATTTTATAAATTATTGATCTTTGACCTTGTTAAAAGAATGGAACGGGATGCAATATGAATTATGTAACCTACAAAAATGTAAAATACATAAAGTTTATTCCGAGATGTTGGACAAATATTAATGTACGAGATTCAAATAAACTATAGGGGTTGGCTTTATTTGAATAAAAAAAAATAGTCGACAACATGTGTAATATAGCATCGACTTTTATTTAACATTAGTCGTATAATTTAGGATAAATTTCGAACATTATTTTTTTTTAGTATAAATTTCAAACGTTGTTGTCACTTTAGTAAGTGATGGAGGTGGGCATGTCGCATTATTTGACTTATAACCTCAATAATCAATCTTTTTGTTTGTCTTTTTGTGGATTTGATTGTTCGAAGCCATAAGACTTAAGTGTGAAAGAAACCGAACATTGAATGTTAACTAAATGTCTATTTCTTAAAATTGCACGAATTTTTTGTGAGGTCCCATGTTGGTTGGAGACGGGAACGAAATGTTTCTTATGAAAGTGTGGAAGTCTTTTCCTAATAGATGTGTTTTGAAACTGTGAGGCTGATAGCGATACGTAATGGGTCAAAGCGGACAATATCTACTAGCGGTGGGCTTGGACTGTTAGAAATGATATCAGGGTTAGACACCGAGTAGTGTGACAGTAAGGATGTTGGGTTCTCAAAGGGGGTGGATTATGAGATCTCACCTCGGTTGAAGAGGGAAACAAAATATTCTTTATAAGGGTGTGGAAACCTCTTCCTAGTAGACGCGTTTTAAAATCGTGAGACTAACAGCGATATGTAACAGGCCAAAACGAACAATATCTGTAAGCGGTGGGCTTGGGATGTTACAAATGGTATCAGAGTTGGACATCGAGCAGTGTAAAGATGTTGGGCCTCAAGGAAGGTGGATTGTGAGATCTCAAATCAGTTAGAGAGGGGAATGAAACATTCCTTATAAGGGTGTGAAAACTTCTCCCTACTAGAGGCGTTTTAAAACCGTAAAGTTGACAATGATACGTAACGGACCAAAACAGACAAGAGCTCCAAAGTTATGTACGTACGGTTTGGATTAATCCTTCGTTGGATACCCTCTTAATTTTTTTTTATAGAAAACATGTGAGTGAATACAACGATCAGTGTTAAAAGCAATTTGAGACAATTAGGTATCGAAAACAATATCAAGTTCTCAAATAACACGGGAGTTCGAATCTAATAATATTATTATATAAGGTAATATTTATGTATATACCCTATAAGTTTAATTAAAAAACTATACTATAAAATTTAGCATAAAGTATTTTGTGTGGACCCTCTAAATTTCATCATATTCATAAAACTATAATTGACATCTTTATGATTCAATTCAAGTGACATCCAGTTAGACATTACAACTTACAGATTTATAATGGCAAAACAGTCAGATGGAAAATTATAAAAATCTTGAAAGTAAAAAATAAAATTAATGAATGAAAATTGAAAAAAATTCAAAATTTTAAAATTTTAAAAGTCAATATTGATATAAATGTTTTAAATTTACATAATATAATTTATTGCCCACCTAGCTAATGCCGCATCCATTGCTTTATTACCTAAATCAACACAACGACTCTAATGGTATGGTATTGTCCACTTTGAGTAGTCCCCTTAATCGAGACTCGACTCCTTGTTCGACATGGAGTCTAATACCATGTTAGATGAACACGACTCTCCACAATTGTATGATATTATCCACTTTGAGCATAAGCTCTCATGACTTTGTTATGGGCTTCCCCAAAAGGCTTCGTACCAATGGAGATAGTATTATTTGATTATAAACCTTTGATCATTCCCTAAATTAGCCGATGTGGGACTTTCATCCAACAGGATCAACCCGACCAACTCCAAAATAGGTTTACAATCGAACCGTACCCTACTTTTAATATTAAGAATATTTGATATTTATAACCAATGTTAATGATATCGACTTGTGAATGTTTTGATTATTATAACATGTATTATGGATAAGTATGATTTTTTAAATAATTAAAAAAAAAAACAAATTGATAATCCAACCCAACTCAACCCAAATTGAGTTGTGAACTCTATTCGGGTTGGTTAGGTCACCAACCTAGCTAACTCGAAATCTCGAGTCGGTCCAAAAGATTTTTCCAACCCAATTCGATTCATGTACACCTCTACTAAAATGTTTACTAATAAATGATCATAAATCCACCGACTCCATACCATTGTGGAGAGTCGTGTTCGTCTAACATAGTATCAAAGTCATGCCCTAAACTTAGTCGTGCCAATAGATTGGTAAATCCTCAAATGTTGAACAAAGAACTCCAAAAGAAAAAGGAGTCGAGCCTCCTCGAAGGCATAGTAAAAAATGGCTAAGACTCCAAAGAAGTCAAGGCTGGATTAAGGGGAGGCATACTTTATTCGAGGGGAGGTGTTGAATGATGAAAGTCTCACCTCGCTAATTTTGGGAATGGTCATGAATTTATAACTGAGAATTAAATGAATTTTAATATTTATTAAAAGTAAGAAAAAATAATATAATAAAATGGGTGAAGTTTAATGTGAAAAACACAGAAGATGGGGCGGATGTTGAGGAATTGGTTTGAAATTGGTTTATGGATTAATTAACATAATCATCCATGTTTATCCTTTTAATCCCACACTTCATTACTGAGTTAGTTTATTCAAGTAGTGAATCTCAAGGCCAAGGTTGTGTCCAAATGGTGGAATTTAAATCCTTTAATATAATAATGCCTTCCCATCCTCCTAATACTCAATAATTATAATTAATATACATAAATTTTAAATAATTATAAATGACAAAAGCTCGGATCTCAAATGTCGCTTCTATTTTATAACTAGACTTTCCCTTATGGTCTTTTTAAAATTTTCATAAAAATAATTAATATTGAGCGTTTTTTTATAGTTAAATTACAAATTTGCTCTGAAAAATGTTGAAAATTTGCTTCGTTCTCCTCTCTAATCGTAGGATCTCACAATCCACCCCTCTTGAGATCCAACATCCTCGCTGGCACACCACTCAGTGTCTGTCTCTGATACCATTTGTAATAGTCTAAACCCACCGCTAGTAGATACTGTCCTCTTTGGACTTTCCCTTATGGGCTTCCTCTCAATGTTTTGAAACGTGTCTGATAGGGAGAGGTTTCCACACCCTTAATAAAAAATGTTTCGTTCTCATCTCTAACTGATGTGGGATTTCACAATTCACTCCCCTTAGAGATCCAGCATCCTTGCTAGCACACCGCCCAGTGTCTGGGTTTGATACCATTTGTAACAGCTCAAGCTCACCGCTAGCAGATATTGTCCTCTTTGAAATTTTCCTTTTAGGCTTCCCCTCAATGTTTTGAAACGTGTTTGGTAGGGAGAGATTTGCACATCCATAAAAGAAATGTTTCGTTCTCCTCTTTAACCTATGTGGGATCTCACAATCCACCCTCTTTGGGGGCCAGTGTCCTCGCTAGCACACCACTTGATGTCTGACTCTGATACCATTTGTAACAATCCAAACCCATCGCTAGTAGATATTGTCCTCTTTGGACTTTCCCTTCTAAGCTTCCCTTCAGTGTTTTGAAACATGTCTGATAAAGAGAGGTTTCCATGCCCTTAATAAGAAATGTTTCGTTCTCATCTCTAACTCATATGTAATTTCACAATCCACTCTCCTTAGGAGTCCAGTATCCTCGCTAGCACACCGCCCAATGTCTGGGTTTGATACCATTTGTAACAGTCCAACCTCACCGCTAACAAATATTATCCTAGTGGTTTCCACATCCTTATAAAGAATGTTTCGTTTCACTCTCCAACCGACGTGGGATCTCACAATTTATGATATTATATAAACTATAATCTAACTTTTTTCGAGATTATAAAGATTAAATTTGCGATTCAACATGTATGTAGAACGAGAAAGCTCAGGTATTCGACCAAAAAGCGTTATATTCCAAAAGCAAGAGAATATGGGGCATGCTAGTGTGAGAGCAAAAGGTTAAAAAAGAGGGTAAAATTCCAAAGGTGACAAAAAGAGCATTTGAAAAAGGGAGGAGAGAGAGAGAGAGAAAATGATACTCTAAAGTGTCTTTAGGGTTGTAATTTTGAAAGTTGCCCTTAATGAGTAGGGATGGATGCCCTTGGTCTTGGGTGAATCCAAGGACAAGCATCCTAAGAAATTAATGTTGTTACTAATAAAATAATATTTAAATATGTTATTACCAATGTTTTGGATTTGTTTATTACTTTATAAAATTAAAAAAAATACCAAATTTATAATTTCAACGCTAAACACAAAAATATAGCGACGTACAAAAAAAGGAGATGTTTGTATATACATAAATAACTATATGTTATTTTTTTTTATGTTCTACTTGAACATATAATTCTCATTTTCCGTGCTTCTTTAATAATTTATTTTAAATTTTGTAAATATTGTCAAACGAACAAAAATATTTAATGATATAAAATCGAGGTCAATTAATATACATCTATATACTTCTCCTCGTCTCGTCTTTATCTTATATCTTAAAAGGTGATAATTTTTTGTAGTTCATTAATACGTGGGTAGTGGAATTTGTTGGATGATGAAAGTCTCACCTCGGCTAATTTAGGGAATAATCATGTGTTTATAATAAAAAAAATACTCTCTTCATTCGTACGAGACCTTTTGAGGAAGCCCAAAGCAAAGCTATGAGAGCTTATACTCAAAATGGACAATATCATACCATTTTGGAGAGTCGTGTTCGTCTAACATGGTATTAGAGTCATGCCCTAAATTTAGTCGTGTCAATAGATGGGTAAATCCTCAAATGTCGAACAAGGGACTCCAAAAGAAAAGGAGTTGAGCCTAGCCTCCACGAAATCATAGTAAAAAATGACTACGACTCCCACATCGGCTAATTTATGCTCAAAGTGGACAATATCATACCATTGTGAAGAGTCGTGTTCATATAAGAGAATCAAGCGTACGCTCAAAGTGGATAATATCATACCATTGTGAAGAGTCCTAACAGAATTAAACGTACGCTTAGCACTAAACCATTATAATTTTGTCTATATATTTTTATTTAATTAGCTTTATTTTGAAAATTATTAAAAAGTTTTGGTCACATGGTAACCTAAATTTAATAATGTTTAAAATTAATGAAATTTGTATGAACTTTTAAAATGAAATGATTTGCGTGCACCAAAAGGCGAGAGGCTCCAATGTGAAAAGCAAAGCAAAGCACCAAGAAAATAAAATATACATCTTTTTTATTTTTATTTTTTTAAATAAATTTGATTCTTAAATTAAATAAATGTTGGGAAATTAAAACAATTGAAGAATACAACTTTGACTCATTTTTTGTTCACAACATTTTTTCTCTTTATATGATTCATTTTTTATGTAAGCTTTTTCGTCCCGCTTTATTCTCGTAATATTTTTTTTATATTAATTAAAATTTTAAATATTAACATAAGATCTCGTATTAATTGGAGAAAGGAACAAAATATTGCTTATAAGAACGTAAAAATTAGTATTTTAAATAAAAAAAATAAAAATAATAATAATCCGAATTAAAAGAAAATAATAAATTTAATTATAGGAACGGATTCATTACAGGGGAATCCGTATATTAGGGAATATGTCTGTGTTATTTTTGTTTATATATATATATATATAATATAAAATAAATTAATTCTGATACGAGAAAATACCAAATATCAGTGTCAGTTTCGTAAATTTAGGCGCGTAAAAATGGGCCCACCTTCCCAGACAGCAGCTCCTTCTGCTTCTGCCACAGTACACGTGTCAGCATGGGGACGAAAAAGACAGCATCCCAGTACGTTTGGCTACCCTCTTCGTGTGCACTAAATTACCGTTCTAACCCTGCTTCATTTGCGAAATTACCACAATAACCAGGCCCCACTTCCTCTCTGAATGGACGTGTCGCTTTATTTAGTTATTTCCTAAAGAGACTGCTTTTCAATATTTATCGCACCGTATTATTATTATTTTTTATTTAATGTAATTCCTAAAATATAAAACAACGGATTTCCAAAATATTTTTGCCTAAATAAATAAATAAATAAATACGNACGCTGTCTTGCATCTAAAAAAACAAAATTAAAAGGACAAATTACCATTTTAACCCTCAATTTCAATTTTTTTTAGTTAAATTACAAATTAGTCCTTATATTTTTTTTTCGTGATAAAAAGCATACACGAAAATTAAACTTTACCTAATAAATTCTCGATTTATTTTACACGTTTCTTAACTGAGATATTTTTTAATTTAACCTCTAATATTTAAACNAAATAAATACGCTGTCTTGCATCTAAAAAAAACAAAATAAAAAGGACAAATTACCATTTTAACCCTCAATTTCAATTTTTTTTTAGTTAAATTACAAATCAGTCCTTATATTTTTTTTTTTCGTGATAAAAAGCATACACGAAAATTAAACTTTACCTAATAAATTCTCGATTTATTTTACACGTTCCTTAACTGAGATATTTTTTAATTTAACCTCTAATATTTAAACAGTTAATAATTATACTGTTATCTTGATGGTACGGTTCACAATAGTCACATAAACACATCTAATGAAAATAAATAAATTCGCTGTCTTGCATCTCCTCTCGACCACTCTATTCCCAAATAATCAACAAAAAGAAATTTAAAAAACCCAAAATTAAAAAGTTAAATTACCATTTTAACCCTCAATTTTAACTTTTTTTTTTCTTTCATAAAATTACAAATTNATTGCATCTCCTCAAATAATCAACAAAAGAAATTTAAAAAACCCAAAACTAAAAAGTTAAATTACCATTTTAGCCCTCAATTTCAATTTTTTTTTTTTCGTTAAATTACAAATTAGTCCTTATATTTTGACGGTTAATAATTGTACTATTATCTTGATGGTACTGTTCACAATAGTCACATAAACACATCTAATGAAAACATTCACATTTAAACGAATCTTTAAATCGTAAAAGTTAATTTAAAATTTTTAAACTGAAACGACAAGGGGTAAAATGGTAATTTTAGTAGGATATAATTAGATTTAATAAGAATTATAAAAATAAATAAATAAAAAGAAAAGTTGCGAGTTGGGTTGGTTGNTTAACCCTCAATTTTAACTTTTTTTTTTCTTTCATAAAATTACAAATTAGTCCTTATATTTTAAGTTAATAATTGTACTATTATCTTAATGGTACGGTTCACAATAGTCACATAAATACATCTAATGAAAACATTCACGTTTAAACGAATCTTTAAATTGTAAAAGTTAATTTAAAATTTTTTAATCTCGACCGAAACGACGAGGGCTAAAATGGTAATTTTAGTGGGATATAATTAGATTTAATAAGAATTATAAAAATAAATAAATAAATAAAAAGAAAAGTTGCGAGTTGGGTTGGTTGGGTTATTGGGAATGTCAGAGAAGGGACCAATGGCTTCTCCTAACCTGCTGCCCTTCTTCTCTCTAAATCCAGCCTGTAATTTTACAATTGAGAAAATTAAAATAAAATAAAATAAATAAAACGGTATTTATATATATATATATATTGGAACTAAATTGGTGTGTATTTCTATCACTTCCGTTCATACCTTCTGATTCCTTATATGTCCCTTCTTCTNTAAAAATAAAATAAAATAAAATAAACGGTATTTATATATATATATATATATATATATANTTAAAATAAAATAAAATAAATAAAACGGTATTTATATATATATATATATTGGAACTAAATTGGTGTGTATTTCTATCACTTCCGTTCATACCTTCTGATTCCTTATATGTCCCTTCTTCTCCTTCTCCTTCCCTCTCCACTTTAACCTAAAAAGCCTCGCCTTTTTCTCTCCTTCTTAATCTCCGGCGGTGTTTTCCGGGGCCATCTTGCAGGAACGGGGGCGGAGGGACGGCAAGAAATCGCCGGCTTAAAAAAAGTTGAAAAGAATTTAAAGAAGACGACCAAGAACAAGCCCATCTGCCTCTGCCCCTCTGCAACGCAATAGCTTTTTTGTTCTTATTTCCCAATCAATTTCTCCGTCTAAAAAGATCAACAACGATTTTTTCCACAGTTTCTTTGTAATCGGCTGTTTCTGGCCTCTGTTCCGCTCTGTTTTTTGCTTCAATGGCGCCTAGTTTTGACCTTGCAGTTACCAATCTTCTATGCGCTGAAGAAAATTGTATTTTCGATGATAACGATGATGACGAGTTTCTGGTCGCTCCTTGTGTTCTTACGAGTAATGGGTTTCAGAGTTTGCGTCACGGCGGCGGTCACGGCGGCGATGGGTTTCCGTTTACAAGCGATGAATGTTTGATTGAAATGGTGGAGAAGGAAACCCACCACTTGCCTGTTGATGGGTATCTCATGAAATTGCAAAACGGCGAGTTGGATGTTGGGGCTAGAAAAGATGCTGTCGATTGGATTGAACAGGTGGGTGTTCTTGTTTCTTGTGAATCGATCGTTTTGTTATTCCCTGTTGGTGTTTTGATCCCTGATGACTGATGTTTTGATTGTTCTTTCTGATTGTTTAAGGTTGTTTGATGTGTTCATGTTTGATTGATCTATGTTTAATAGCCAATGTCGTTGATTATGTTGCTTGGATGATGAACAGGTGAGTGCTCGTTTCAATTTTGGTCCTCTCTGCACATACTTAGCCGTAAACTACATGGATCGATTCCTCTCCGCTTACACTCTACCAGTATGAACAATTGCCCTCCGTTTTTCGGTAACTCGGTTCGATCGATTCGATACGACACGATGTCTTATTGTTCTTGTGCCATTTGCAGAAAGGTAAAGTTTGGACAATGCAGCTACTGGCAGTGGCATGTCTGTCTCTTGCAGCCAAATTGGAGGAGACTGAAGTCCCAATCTCGTTGGATTTACAGGTTAACGATCATCACGATACTCGATCGATCGAAAACGATTTCGACCGTTTTCCTAATAATTGAGTTCATTCAATCACAGGTGGGTGGATCTAAATTTGTGTTTGAAGCAAGAACCATTGAGAGAATGGAGCTTTTAGTGTTGACAACATTAGGGTGGAGAATGCAAGCCGTTACGCCGTTCTCGTTTATCGATCATTACCTCAGCAAGATCCATCACGACGACAAGACATCGATCACCCGTTCGATTCGTTTACTATTGAACATAATTCAAGGTCATTTCTTGTTCCCTAAACATAAACAATACGTTCGCGTCGAGATATCGAAATGGTTTTGATTGATCGGGAAATGAACGCAGGGATCGAGTTCTTGGAATTCAAACCATCCGAGATTGCAGCAGCAGTGGCAATATCAGTAGCTGGAGAAGGTGAAGAAGAGACAGCAATTCCTCTTCTAATTCAGCCGAAACTCCACATGGTAATATCGAATGTGTTGTTTATGGATCATATTGTTCATCGATCATAATCTGATAGATACATGAATTTGAACGTCTCTTTTTGTGTAGGAAAGAGTAGTGAAGTGCATTAAGTTAGTGAAGGAGATGTCGGGGAAGACGGAGGAGGAGTCGAGGTCGATGTCGGAGGGGCCGCAGAGCCCGAGCGGGGTATTGAACGTGAGGTGCTTAAGCTATAACAGCAATGAAAGTACAGCAGTTGGGTCATGTGCAAATTCTTCTTCACAACATAACGGTTCAAATGGTTCAAAGAGGAGGAGATTGAACAGAGCCTGTGAAGTGGAGCTTTAGTTTAGAACAAATAAATAAAAGGGTGATGGGAAGTGTGATCTTCCAGTCCTAAAGTAAATTTTTTGTGAGGATTTTGAAAAACAGGATAATTATAATATAAAAAGAATATATAAATATATATATGAATTTTGGAATTGTTTAATATATCTTCTGTTGAGGTATTTATTTATTTTATTTATTTTATTTATTTTATTAAACTCACTATGGGCAGAGCCTGGAGCCCTTTGTTTGACCATTTGTCTACTTTGACCACTTGTATAGTAAAAGCCCATTCCATTAATAATAATAAAGAAGAGGGTAGAGGGAGACAATTTCTTAAACAATTTTTTTTTTTTTAATTTTTATTATTGCTTACCAATTACAAAATTTTACCTCTAATAAATTTACCCGTTTTAACTATTTGACTTTTAATTTGGTCGAAAATTTCACCTATAATAAATTTACGGGTTTTAATTATTGAAGTGATAATTTGATCGAGAGGACGTATGTATAAGAAAGGAAATGTGGTTCAGAGTTGGTAATTTATTGGCATTTTATGGTCATTGTGAACGGTTAAAGTTTGTAAGAAATTAAATGACTAAAATACCCTTATATTGCCCGTTCTCAAATATCTCTCGTCTTTTCCTCTTCTCCTCACTTTCAACATGACCACTGCCGTGTCCATTGACACCCTATCACAAGTGATCATTTTGATGATTCCTTTTGGTGGTTGTTTGCCCATTGCCACCCCATCACAAGTGATCACTTTGATGGTTGCTTTTGGTGGTTGTTTGCCCATTCGCACCCTATCACGAGTGATCACTTCGACGATTCCTTCTGGTGGCTGTTCGCCCATTGCCACCCCATCACGAGTGATCACTTCATCGCCCATTGCCACCCTATTGCGAGTGATCACTTTGATGATTCCTTTTAGTGGTTGTTCGCTCATTGCCACCCTATCACGAGTGATCACTTCAATGATTCCTTCCGGTGGTTGTTCGCCCATTGCCACCCTATCACGAGTGATCACTTCAATGATTCCTTCTAATGGTTGTTCACTCAGTGCCACCCTAGTGGTCACTTCGATGATTCTTTTTGGTAGCTGTCTGCAGCCAATCATAATATTTAAAATATAAATTTAACTAATATTCATCAATTATATTAATTTGGTATTAGTGTTAAAAAAAATTGATTTTAAATGATTTTTATAAAAAAAAAAATACTTGAATTAAAAGATAACCCAAATGTCACATCGTGGGGCGATCATGGCTGGACTTTTATTTGGACGGTTGGATTCCAAATTGGGCCGGTTGTTTGACAGGCTTCATCATGGGCCTGCTTCTTAATGGGCTGGGCTTTTTCTGGCGTCATTCTACTCTTGAATTTGGCTCATTATGGGCTGTGGGCCAAACCGAGTTATGATAGCCCAACCCATTAGGGTTTTCTTTAGGGTTTTATTGGGTGCAGGGAACAGTTGGCGCTCGCGTGCAAGCTCTGTCCTTCTCTCTCTCACCGCCACATTAAAATATGGTTTGACCAAACAAAAACAAAGCCATTGTTTATTTGGGTGCATAGAAGTTGGCGCCCAGGCAAGCGTGGTGCAGTGCATGCGCTTCCGCCCACCACTCCGCCGGCTGTGCTGACTGCCACCACCGCATCCCAACGCCGATACTCTCCGCATAACCATACTCAAACCAAACCCCCCCCCCCTTTCTCTCTCTTCATTTTTATCTCTATTCCCAATTAAATTTCTAATTAAAATTTTTTAAAAAAAGCCTCTATTTTTTGCGGGATTTGTCGGAGGAAGCGTGACCACCGTTGATTTACTTTGTCATATGATCCGACGGCGTGAAAGATGTGAAGAGAGAAAGAGAGAGAAATGGCGTCTGATATAAAACGACATGTCGATCAAAAAGTCGCCAAGCCGCGTGGGTGACTTTTGAATTTCTTTAATTAAAATAATGGGCGGACTCTGTGGTGAAGATTTGGCGGTCGGAAACACCAATATTTTCTCCCCATTTAATAATCAATTCAAAATTACAGTTTTACCCTTTCCTGCACGCGCTCGTAATTTTTAGTTTCACCTGATGTTATTTATTTACTATCATTTAATTTTTACTGTTTCACCTGATAATTACGGCACTGTTACAGGTGCCTTTTTTTCTTTTAAACTCTTTATTATTAATTATTACTCTCTTTTTTTATTTTCTTCTTCCCTCTCAAGTGTTTTCTCTTTTTAGTAAACATCTAATTTTTTTTTAATTACCATATTCGGTTGTGTTAAAAAATTCTACCCCGAGAAGTTAATAATTTATTCACTAATTATTTTTTTAATACTTTATTATTCTAACTTTATTGATATTCGTATTTTAATTATCTATAAAATAAATAACCCCATTCAACATTATATTGAATTCATTTACCTATCCTCAAATATAGTAATAAATAAAATAATTAATTTTAAAATATTTTATTAAATGTAAAAAAAAATTATATATTTTATTTTGGTGTTTCAATCCGAATATCTCGGGTGGGCATGATTAAGACCGTGCTTCCATCTAAACTAAATGTCAAATGGCGTAATAATTGTGATTAAAAATCAATTAAAAAAGTAATCATTCTTCCCTCCTTTTTCTTCTTTTTTTTTTTTTCTTAAATGTTTATTTAACTATTTACACAAAAAAATATATATATATATTATTATCGGGTAATAAAAATTCCCGTCTTTCATATGTGAAAATCACTACAAGAGAGTAAGATTCAGATTACCTTGTTGATCGAATATCTCTAAAGTAAGAACATTGTTTGAGATTCGAATCACTCCACAAACAAGATCGATCATGTCTGGCTTGAATGATGGTTGTTGATCAAATATCTCAACGCGAGTACACTTGTTTGAGATTCGAATTACTCCATAAGCAAAATTGATCATGTCGAGCTTGAATGATTCTACATGCAACCTAAACTACGTAGAATTGCAAAGAAACTTGGCCATTTACTAAAAAAGCACAATTTTTTTTTTTTTACTACATTTTTCAAGTCTATTTACAATACAACATGCATGACTTTATGTAGCCTCGAAATGAAACTATTTAAGGCATTTCAATAGTTGTAACATTCATACTTAACGGTCATAATTAACCATTATGTAATTTTAACTAAAGTAAATAAAAAGTCTTAAAATATATTAATGAAATACAATAACTCTCCGTTACTCTAAATTGAAATCCACCCAAAACTTCATTCTCGTGGCATGAATTGAAATATCTTTTAATAATTTCAACAATATTTTCTTCACATCTTCATTGAAGTATATTGCATGATCGATGTTTCTTGATTCATATCAGTCTTATTCAACTATCATATCATTATGATCACTTTTATTCGATTGTGTTATGGACTAAACTATTTCCATAAACTAACACGTGTCATTTTAGAACATAATAAATAAAGTCAGCATAATAGATAACTTTTTTATTTTTAAGATTACTATTATTTTGAATGTAGTTCGGGTTTATTAATGTATTTGTGTTTTATTCGGTCTATAAATTTTAATTTATGTTGTTTAATTTGTTAAAGCTATGCTTAAATTAAGGATGTGGTTTCGTGTAAAATAAGGAAGTTGAGGTGATACCAAACCTAATGATGTTGTTTGTTGTTTCATGTTTGGTTTTGGAGCATAAATATCCATAAGAAAAAATTGCAAAATATTATATTATTTTTAAAATAAACCAATTAAAACCGAACCTTTATTCTTAACAATTATGTAATTGAGTGGAGTAGGTGAGAGCTAAAAAAAAGTAAATTTTAATTTAATTTAATTTAATTTAATCCCCTTATGGCACACCCTCCATCATGTCTTGCATATTACCGGGAAAATCATGAGCATGCCATTTGCACGTGTTTGGTGATGTCAATTTNGGTTTCGTGTAAAATAAGGAAGTTGAGGTGATACCAAACTTAATGATGTTGTTTGTTGTTTCATGTTTGGTTTTGGAGCATAAATATCCATAAGAAAAAATTGCAAAATATTATATTATTTTTAAAATAAACCAATTAAAACCGAACCTTTATTCTTAACAATTATGTAATTGAGTGGAGTAGGTGAGAGCTAAAAAAAAGTAAATTTTAATTTAATTTAATTTAATTTAATTTAATTTAATTTAATTTGATCCCCTTATGGCACACCCTCCATCATGTCTTGCATATTACCGGGAAAATCATGAGCATGCCATTTGCACGTGTTTGGTGATGTCAATTATTTTATTTATTTTATTTTTCTATCTCAAAATGAACCCGACCTATTGGTGCTATCTCGAGCCAAAAATATATATATATATACTATTGTATGATATTGTCGACTTTAAAAATAAATTATTTATTTTTAATTTCTAAAAAAATATCATATGAATGAAGATTAATAGCTATAATATTTAGAGTATATATTATTTATTTATAATTTGATTTATAGTATATTTTATTTTATTTTCGATATTTAATTAATTTATATTTTTCTCATTTATACGCATTAGTTGCTAGCTTGTATCTTATTTAAGCTTATGAATATCAATGAGAATACAGTACCTTCGATTCAAATTTTATTTCTATTTCTCGTTTCTTAACCGAAGAAGACAGTATTTTTTACTTTTAATATGTATAGTTTTTTGTTTGAGTTCACCGAATATGAATGATATTTTATAAAACAAAAAAACATCGAAGGTCACCTTGAAGTATTAGCCTTGTAAGGTGGTCCTTAATGATTCACACGGGATTCCACATGCCCCATGCTCTACTCGGGTCGGAGAGCAAGCTAGTGGTGCTTTCGGTTACTGAATTTTCGCCATCTAGGGTGCAGCAATTCACCACTTCGCCTAGCAGCACGACGCTTGTATTACTCTCCCACAACCTAGTTTTCACGATCTAGGCCGTAAAATTACATTTTTGTCCTTGAAAGAAAGGGTATGATGTATGTAAAATTAGGAAATGATTGGGAAATTTGATAATAATTGGCAATAAAATGGGAACTTTAGAATGGGACATTTTATAATTTAAGTTTGATATTTTAATTGGGTTAAATGCATAGTCATCAAACGTGGGGGCATGGATTCCCTCTCTTTGTTTCTTTTTCTTTTCCGTAAATTGGATTTTTTTTTTAAATTTAAATAATAAAAAGGACCCAAAATTTTGTTTTTTTATTTATTTAGTGCGGAAGGGTGGTGGTGGTGGTGTTGATTGAAGGTGTTATTAATTAAAAAATAAAATAAAAATAAAAAGAAATTAAAAGGGTTCGGAAGCGTGAACGTTGTTGTTGGAGAATCCACAACCAAATTGGCTCCACGGCTTTATTTCCCACGCGCCCCCACCTCACCCATGTTTGCATCACACGCGCTCTTCATTCTTTTGATTTGCAAATATTAATAAAATTAAATAATAGTAATATCCTCAGATTTTTAATATTTTGTTTCATAATTTTTTAAAATTACTTCCAATTTTAATACTCTATTTTAAAAAAATTTAAAAAGTATTTAAAAATAATTTTAAATTTTAAAAAAATAATTTTATAATTATATCTCAAATTCAAAACTATTAATAAAAAGTGAGACAATCTATAAAGTGTTAGATAGATATTTTTTTACCCTAACGACAGTAAAAACCTTTTTGAATTCTTTTTACATACGTTAATGGTGTTAATGTTACTTTTAAAATTTTAATGATATTTTTATTTTTTTTATAATATATTAACTAATTACGTCCGAAAACATTATCTTTTTTATATTTTCAATTAAATAAAGTATAAAGTCGTATTTTCAATTTTTTTTAAAATCATAATTTTTTAAAATGGGATTTAAATATATATATATATATTAAAATTAGTATGGGNATCATAATTTTTCAAAATGAGATTTAAATATATATATATATTAAAATTAATATGGGAGGTTTGTGAATAATTTATATACTCTATCCATACAATATAATATAAAGTCAAGCCAAATCTATACAATTNAATCATAATTTTTTAAAATGGGATTTAAATATATATATATATATTAAAATTAGTATGGGAGGTTTGTGAATAATTTATATACTCTATCCATACAATATAATATAAAGTCAAGCCAAATCTATACAATTGGGGCATTATATAATTAAAATTATAATATTGTAAACGTAACGCATATGAATCATTTTCCATTCCCATCTTATTTTAAAATTCTAAATGTTACTTTCACACCATGCCTTCTCATGCCTCCTTCTTTAAGCAACCAATTTATCCATTCAACCTTATAATGGATTTTTTTTTTTATTATTATTAATTTACTTTTTTAAATTAATTTAAATTTATCGTNTCTTTAAGCAACCAATTTATCCATTCAACCTTATAATGGATTTTTTTATTATTAATTTACTTTTTTAAATTAATTTAAATTTATCGTATTCAAACTGACGTGGAATACGTATCACCAACCACACTAAGGTTCATGTACTTACGCTCGCCTCAACTACTCATATATTATTTAAAATTTAATCATTTTTTAAATATTACAATAATAAAAGACCCATTCATTTATATGATGAGATCAAAAGGAAATTTTATTAATTGTGGAACGACCCTGTTGGGAGTGAGTTTATAAGTGAGAAATACTATCTCCGTTGGTACGAGACCTTTTGAAGAAGCCCAAAGCAAAGCCATGAGAGCTTATGCTCAAAATGGACAATATCATACTATTGCAGAGAGTCGTGATTCTTAACAGAGCTCATGTTGGATGATGAAAGTCCGGCTAATTTAGGGAATGATCATGAGTTTATAAACAAAGAATACTCTCTCCGGCTAATTTAGGGAATCATCATGGGTTTATAAACAAAAAATACTCTCTCCATTAGTACGAAGCCTTTTGTGGAAGCCCAAAGCAATGCTCAAAGTGGACAAAATATCATACCATTATGGAGAGCTGTGTTCGTCTAACATGGTATCAGAGCCATGCTCTAAACTTAGTCGTGCTAATAGATTGGTATGATGCCTTTTAGGGAAGCCCAAAGCAAAGCCACGAGACTTTACACTCAAAGTGGACAATATCATACCATTGTGGAGAGTCGTGTTCGTCTAACAAAAGGAAGATGCATCTTGTTGATATATGTAGTAACATTCAATTATTTTAAGTTTTTCTTAATCAACAGATCGTTCTCGTTTAGATATGATATCAGTTCGTTCAGTTTGGTACGACAGATTGGACCATATATGGCATAAACGTAGAAATATCTCGTCTTTTAACGTCTTTTTGCACGACACAAAATGATGAGAAAATAACCCAAGAGAAAGAGGTTAAAGGGCAGGCGAGCTGTCATTTTCCTTTTCTTTTTGAAGGGCATTTGAGTACAAAAAAATAGATGATTTGGTGCCCTCCAAAAGGGTAGTTTGGGCATTTGGCGAGTGTCCTTACTGTTCCCTTAGCCCCAAACAAAGGGCCGTGAACCTTATAAACAATTTAAAAATATTAGCTTTATAATTTAATAATATTTCCTCGTTACTTAAATTGATACACATTTAGGGCACACCAGAATCTCCCCTCCAAAATCTCTTATCCCTTTATGTTTTAATTAATGTCCCTCCACTATGCCCTGCCCTTCCCTTCCTCCATACTCCACTCTTTATATTTCCCTTTTCCCATAATTTAATTATCGCTTTCTATAAAGTTAATTCGTAACGATTTAAATTATTAATACGATAATCTCGTCTAATTTCAATTAATTAATCTATGTTTAGATGACTTTATATTCCCATCTCGTCACATTACCCACTCCTCGCTTCTTAACAGTGAAGACTATCCATACAGACCAACATGAGTTCTTTCAGCATGTTTTGTCATCAATACGATAATCCCGTTTAATTTTGATTAATTAATTTATGTTTAGATGACTTTATGTTTCTAACGTCCCCTGCCCAGGATTCATAATCCAAATTCGACACTTCAAAACATTCCCCTGCAACATGGTCACGTTTCTCTCTGGACATTGATTGCGGTAAAAGACCTTATTGCCCTTTTAATCAGGTAAGGAAGTTGTGGCTTTCAAATACCCTGCCGAGTATTCAGAACCCACATTCGACACTTCAAAACATTCTCCTGCAACGTGGTCACGTTTCTCCCACAACATTGATGGTGGTAAAAGACCTTATTGCCCTTTTAATTAGGTAAGGAAGTTGCGATCACCGGCAACAAAATGGGAAAAACACATGATTGGTATAGAGATTCACGGGTGGGGCCTAGAATCCAAGGGTTGAACGGTCAAGGTAGATATGATTATAGTGTTAATGCAAAACATGGGATTCCAGCCTTCCCTTTATTGGTGAGAAAATATATCTATTTTATTTTCAAATTATGCATAAATTTCAATTTTCATATATAATAAATAAACTAATTTAAAATATTTAATATTTTAAAATACATTAAAAAATTTATTAGACATTTTTAATGTGAGATCGCATGCAAAATATTTTTTTTTATAAGGATATGTAAAACTCTCCCGGGTAGACACGTTTTAAAAACCTTGAAAGAAAACTCAAAGAGAACAATATCTACTCGTTGTGGACTTGAATTGTTACAAATGGTATTAGAGTCAGACAACGGGCGATGTGCCAGCAAGTACGGAAGTACATATATTAGAGAAGGGCTAGGCCCGAAGAGGGGTGGATAGAGGGGTAAATTTGTAATTTAACATTTTTTCTTTAAAAAAGAAATGTAGCTAATTTTTAGAGGTTCCACATTGCACACTTATACACAGCGTGCGCGCGTGGCGCACGTACGAGCGGGGCCTCTTTTTTTATTTATTATTATTTTGATTTAATTGGAGGGAATTTATTTGTGAAAATGAATTCTATATATAATTACAGGATCCGTGCAATTCACAAGTTTAGACTTTGACCGTATTCATTGTTTCTTCTTCCTCTTTCTCCGTGACGCTCTTTCAGTACTCTGTACGATCTGTGAAATCTCTCAGCTCAGACACCGTCGTCCTTCTCTCTTTCGACGCTTCTTCAGGGGATTTCCTTTTCCTTCTCCTTTCTGTAAGTGATTTTCTCTCTATCTTTCTTTTTCTTTCTTGTTTTTTTCCTTCCTCGCCGGTTCTGTACTGTAATCTGCCTTCTTCAACTCTGTTGTTTTGAGCTTCCGCATTGGATTTCATCTCTGGTTGCCTACTTCTCGAACTGGAAACGTGATTTTCTTATCTTCTTGTTCTTGTTCTTGTTCTCTTTCATCTGCTACTGGTTAATGAATCTTCTCTACTGCTGTACTTGCTTCTACACTTTTTTCTCTTAATAACGCCTCTCTGGTTTTTGAAAGGTCAGGTTGACTTTAATTGCTATACGGTCACATGCGTCCTCTGTTTACACCTTTTCGTTTTTCTCTGTTGTTCTGTTTTGGTTTTGATTTGGTTGTGTGTGTGTGTGTGTGTGTGTGTGTGTGTGTGTAGATAATCGTCGGAGTTGCATTGGTTTCAATTATGGAGATGATGTGATATTCTGTTTCTCGTTTGGCTAATCTGGCGTATTTTTCTCTGTTTTTTGTGTTTAGATATGACATGAATCTCATTTTCATTCAGTAGGAGAAGTGTTAATAATGGTAATTGAACTGAAATTTGCAGGAGTTTTGAGTTTTCGTTGACGGAGTGAATTTTTGGAGATCTGTTTGTGGATAAGGGTGGAACAGCATGCGGTGGTGTTTGAGTCTATCAGTTGATGTTTTTCGCAAAGTCATTTCGTTGAATTTATACTGTAAAGTTATTCTGTAATTTTTCTCCGATCGAAGCGATCGATCTTCCTTTCTCCCTCTTCATATTCTTCAACAGTTATCATCCATGGGATCCAGTTTTTTCGTCGTCGTTCCATGTTATGTCCTCCAGATTAGTTGAAATTTTTTATCTGTTTCTCTTGACCTTCGTTTTCTTTGAGAAATTAGGTTNCATGTTATGTCCTCCAGATTAGTTGAAATTTTTGATCTGTTTCTCTTGACCTTCGTTTTCTTTGAGAAATTAGGTTTAGTTTTCCTACTTCCATTTTCAGTCTTCTTTTATTCAAGTGCGCGCGAAGAAGGTGCTTTACTGCTTTGTTTAGTTAGCTGAGAATCTCATTCGGTTTTAGTGGGCGTATCTTTTTTGTTTGCGAAATACGGAGACTGTTATTTATTCCTCTCTGGACAATTACCATACTCAAGGGCTAGGGTTGTAGTTATGGTGTGCCAANTTTTAGTGGGCGTATCTTTTTTGCTTGCGAAATACGGAGACTGTTAGTTATTCCTCTCTGGACATTTACCATACTCAAGGGCTAGGGTTGTAGTTATGGTGTGCCAAGCGGCTACAAAAACAAGATTTCGAGCATTAAAACACGAAAATGGGATTGCTGGAACTGCCACCATAATCGTTAGAGTCATCGCATGCTTTCAACCTCTCCAGGATTGTCAGGTTCGTAATCAATGCCTTTAATGCCATCTTTATAACCGATAAGATTTTGAGTGGCTGTTATTAATATACCATTTCTTTCTTGATGAAAAAACATGATTGTATATGAACTCATGCCCATTTTTATACTTTTTCCAGGCTGAGTACTTTCGTCATTTGCTGAAACCAGTCACGTAGATAGATTCTATAGTTTTGCGTTCATATTAAGGTGGCTTATTTTCTTATTTGTGTTCATCCTGAGAGATACGGAAACTGCAATCACTAGTTTTCTACACCCTATTTCTGGTATGTGTTGCTCGTTCTCTCTGCTTCAATTTCTGGCATGCTCTGTTCTTCCAGATATTTAGCTGTTGTTATTGATCTCGTTTAGGTAAATTGTTTTGATTGGATGGGGGAAGCTTGGGAAGCTGGACATCCCACTGAGTTTCTTTCCGATTGGCATCCATCTCTGCTAAATTCTTTCGGTATTGTGCCGACCATGGGTCAACCTAATCCCACTGCATTAAGTATTGGCAACAATATGGTCATGAAGAACGAAACCTTTTCAGTCAACAACGAATATAAGGTCCCTCGGTTGCAGGTAGGCCCAGTAAATGAACCGTGTAATTGGTTTCATTGCTTGGGACCTTCACAGCAAGCCTTTTTACCTGTGAAGGGTCCTATTTACACTGACAATCTAGCGGTTCCATTCAATGGACTTTCCAAGGAGGCTGTGGCACCACTTTCTGGCTCTGGAACTCAGCAGAAGGGATTTCTTGTCGTTGATCAGTCTGCAGATAAAACAACTTTGGTTTTATGTTCAGGAGGTGGTGGTCCTCTCCAGCTACTTACTTCATGGAGTCCACAACGTAATGCTGCTTGTCAACTTAATGGAGAAGATATTGGAAATAAACGAGACTTCGTTTACGACTCAAAACAAGTTTTGTCAAACGATTTTGCTTACGATCATGAAACTTTCGACCAGAATGAGATGCAAGAAGACACAGAAGAACTCAATGCTCTCCTCTATTCCGACGATGAATGTGAATTCGACGAGGACGATGAAGTTACTAGCACTGGCCATTCACCAAGCGCAATGACAACTAAAGATAAACATTATCCATGTGAGCAAAATAACGAAGAAGTTGCTAGCTCTGCAGGTTCGACTAAGAAGCGTAAAATTGACGGATGTTATGATATAACATCGCTAACAGACACTGCAAGTTCACTGATGACTCGAAGATCCCCCGAGTACGAGAACGATGCAGAATCTAGTTGTGGAAATGAAGGGAGCCGGGATATGCAGGATGTGGATTCCTCACAGGTCAACAAAAAGAGGAAAAAGGAGAAAATACGTGAAACTGTAGGGATTCTCCAGAGTTTAATTCCGGGCGGGAAAGGCAAAGAGGCCATCGTTGTACTAGACGAGGCAATTCAGTACTTGACATCTCTTAAGGCTCAAAGCTGAGGCGGCATTTGGGCTTGTTGATGATGCTTTCAGTATTTCTCTATATGTTTACATGTTTTAGTTTGTGATCAGAAAACAATGGTGGACCATGGTGAATAAGTTGGGAAACGTCATGCAAATGGCATGGTTGATTGATTTTCAGGTAGATTTGAGGTATGCTGGATATCATCGTTGGTGGGAAGTCTGAACAATTCTGAAGCCGTTCTCCAATGATTAGAAATCAGCAACGAAAGTGGGTGTAGTGCTGGTAGTGGCAATGGTAAGATGTCTTTAAAAGTGGAGAAGAATGATTAGTCTAGTCTTGTTATTAAAAGAGGGGGAACACCCCCATCCCCACCTGAACAAGTGGAATGGTTCGCGATTACTGGTGGTGGGGTTTCAAAAGAAGGTCCCAAGTAAAGAAGTGCACGCCCTTGTTTACTAAGCCCGCCTACCCTACACTCCTTTCTCCTCCTCTTGTGCCTTAAATTTGCAGGTAATCAAGCTGTCAAAGCTTCCACTTTCTGGGACTTTCTTGCAATGTGAAAAGGAGAATAACAGCATCTACATGGGTTTGGTCTTGAGTTATGATTATTGTTGAGGGATCGAGTTAGTTTTGGGTTGGTGTCTTTATGCGTGTGTAGTAGCGTCGCATGCAAGCATTTATGGTCATGAGAGCGATGTGTTTGCTGATCTTTCCTTTTGGCTGCAAGTGTAGCGAGGAGAGAGGGAGAAAAGAACAAGAGATGATGATGATTATGATGTGTCCTGTTGAAAGATGGGAGGCGGGGCCAGCATGAGGGGCAGCGTGTTTGTGCATTATTAAGGAAAGAGAGGGGATAATGGCATCTCTGATTGTGTGCAAGATGTGGCACGCGTGTGAGATTTGATCAAAACGTCATCTTTGCTGATGATACGCCATGCTTTATGGGTTAGTATTCTTCCTTTTATGTCAAAATTATGGAATCTCAAATTACCCTTCCTTTTCTTATTTTATTTCTTTTGTAAATTTTGTTGGTGTGCTTTATGGGTTATTTTAATGGTATGATATTATCTACTTTGAATATAGGATCTTGTGACTTTGTTTTAGGTTTTTCCTAAATGCCTCATAAACAAGGTTCAGATAGGAACTGAATTAGGAATCACAGACCTCCACAATCGTATTATATTCTCTCCCGTTAGGAACCACAAATCTCTACAATGGTACGTTATTGTCCATTTTGAGCATATGGCTCTCATCACTTTTAGTTTTCTTCAACTGACTCATATATTGAGGTTCGGTTAGGAATTACGCATCTTCACAATAGTATGATATTGTCTACTTTGACCATAGGCTCTCATGCCTCATATATTGAGGTTTTGTTAAGAATTACGTATCTCTACGATGATATGATATTGTCTACTTTGTGCATAAGCTCTCGTGACTTTGTCTTTGGTTTCCTCCAAATGTCTCATATATTCGGACCTCCACAATGGTATGATATTATCTATTTTGGACATCACTCCCATATTTCCTAAAAGACCGAATACCAATTGAGATGTATTCTTTATTTATAAACTCCTTATGATCAACCCCTTAATTAGTCAAATATGCAACTCGGTCCTCAAAGATTTAAATATTAGGACACAAGGGATTAAATTTCGAACCATGCCATTAATTAGGGTAAAATAATACATTTTGATTGGAATTAATTATATTGTTGACTCATTCCGATGTCATTAAATCGTTTAAACTATGACCCATTAGAATTTATCTCTTTTGTACGTTAAGAAGGAAATTTATTGAAACTCTAAAACATATTTGAATTAGGTTAAACATTTAATGTTCCTTCTTATTTTGTCCCTTTCAATTCAGATATATTGGAATTCTTATTATGGTGAACATCATAATGCCAATTCATATACTTTCCATTTACGTCATTTAAGATAAACATTAAAACAAATTTAATTCCAATAATTCAAACCAAAACTTTACTCTTTTTAATAAATCAGAAATATAAATACATTCAAAATTAATGGATACCCTAAGTTTTGTTTTCTTTTTTTTTAATTTAATTTTTTTTAGTTCAATAATTATCAAACTATCATATACTAAATATATATAAAAAATAGATAATTAATCTAACGATCCAGATCCACCGCTTTCGGGCTTCCCCTCAAGTCTTTAAACGTGTCTGCTAGGGGAAGATTTCCACACCCTTCACCCTTATAAACGGTGGTTTGTTCTCCTCCCCAACCAATGTGGGACATCGCAATCTATCCCCCTTAGGGGCCAGTGTCCTCGCTAACACTCTTTCCTTCCTCCAATCGATGTGGGACTGCCCCCAAATCCACCCCCTTTGGGGCCAGCGTCTTTACTGGCACACCGCCTCATGTCTACCCCCTTCAGGGAACAGCGAGAAGACTGACACATCGTCCAGAACTTGACTCTGATATCATTTGTAACGATCCAGATCTACTGCTAGCAGATATTGTCCTCTTCGGGTTTTTCTTCTCCGGCTTCCCCTCAAGGCAAACCGTCTGGTGGGGGAAGGTTTCCACACCCTTATAAATGGTGGTTTGTTCTCTTCACTAACGTGCAACATCACAATTAAAAAAAAAAAAAANTATATTGGAATTCTTATTATGGTGAACATCATAATGCCAATTCATATACTTTCCATTTACGTCATTTAAGATAAACATTAAAACAAATTTAATTCCAATAATTCAAACCAAAACTTTACTCTTTTTAATAAATCAGAAATATAAATACATTCAAAATTAATGGATACCCTAAGTTTTGTTTTCTTTTTTTTTAATTTAATTTTTTTTAGTTCAATAATTATCAAACTATCATATACTAAATATATAAAAAAATAGATAATTAATCTAACGATCCAGATCTACCGCTTTCGGGCTTTCCCTCAAGTCTTTAAACGTGTCTGCTAGGGGAAGATTTCCACACCCTTCACCCTTATAAACGGTGGTTTGTTCTCCTCCCCAACCAATGTGGGACATCGCAATCTATCCCCCTTAGGGGCCAGTGTCCTCGCTAACACTCTTTCCTTCCTCCAATCGATGTGGGACTGCCCCCAAATCCACCCCCTTTGGGGCCAGCGTCTTTACTGGCACACCGCCTCATGTCTACCCCCTTCGGGGAACAGCGAGAAGACTGACACATCGTCCAGAACCTGACTCTGATATCATTTGTAACGATCCAGATCCACTGCTAGCAGATATTGTCCTCTTCGGGTTTTTCTTCTCCGGCTTCCCCTCAAGGCAAACCGTCTGGTGGGGGAAGGTTTCCACACCCTTATAAATGGTGGTTTGTTCTCTTCACTAACGTGCAACATCACAATTAAAAAAAAAAAAAAAAAAAAAAAAAAAAAAAAAAAAAAAAAAAAAAAAAANAAAAAAAAAAAAAAAAAAAAAAAAAAAAAAAAAAAAAAAAAAAAAAAAAAAAAAAAAAAAAAAAAAAAAAAAAAAAAAAAAAAAAAAAAAAAGTAATAATAATAATAAAAAGGACTTGTTGACCGTGGAACTCAAATTTACTATTATTTATTTATTTATTTTATAAATGGAAATTAATATAAAATGAGGATGGCATACCATATATAAAGTCACCCACAGAAACACGCTTTGTTGGTACTCCCATTTGCCTCTAACCCTCAAACTCCTTCATTCATTCATCATCATCAGCAAAGCTTCCCAATTCTCTCTCCCCTGTTTTCTCTCTCTAGATGACATCAACCGGAGCAGCACCCGCCAGTTCGCCGTCGGAACCAGAGTGCTGCATGTGCGGAGATTTCGGCTTCTCCGACGAGCTTTTCCGGTGCAAAATCTGCCAATTCAGATCCCAACACAGGCAATTTCCTTCAAATTCTTTGTGTTTGTTCTTAATTGGGTTCATGATTTTAATACCCATTTCTTGTTCTTGCTGTTCTTCTCAGGTACTGTAGCAATTTGTACCCAAAAGCCGATTGTTACAGAATATGCAATTGGTGTCTAACTCAAAAGGAGGAATCCAAAGCCAAATCCCCAAATTCTTCCAATTCTTCTTCCTTAACCACTCGAGATGATCACTCCTCGATCAAAACCCCCCGAAACAAGGATCAAATTCGCACTTTTCTACCCCTACAAACCAGACCCATCAAAAAACAGAGGTCGCCGGAAGCTTCTGAACGTCCACAACCACCGCCGCCGCCGCCGCCGCCTCGTAGAAAACCGATCGCCGTGGAGGAGAATCTCCGGCGGACGAGATCGGAGGAGATTTCTCACCGGAGTGGAATCCAACGGCCGGTGATTTTCCGGAACAAGGTGAGAAGGTACAAACTTCTTGACGAGGTTTCCAGCTGAATTTTGTTTCTTGCATAAACCAAACACACAGATGATTTGAATCGTTGGTGGAACAGAGCAGGGAATCCAGAAGCTTCTTGGATGAGTGGAAGAGCATTTTAGCGATGTTCTTTTTTTTTTTTTTTTTTTTTTTTTTTTTTTTTTTTTTTTTTTTNTAGAAAATAGGTCACTAAATTATATGTTGATAATGATGTCATAAAAGAAGTAAAAAGGTGAAGGAAGGATAATACGACATATCATATTTGTGACAGACCAATCATGTTCTTCCATCTTCACAATCATAATTTTTCTTTTTTTTACTAATATCGTAATAATTAAGATAAATTATATATTTAGTCTATACAAATTAGGTCAAATAAAATTTTAAATTCCTTAAAAATATCTAATATGATAGATATTCAATATGTTTAATTTTTTTAAAATTTGATTAAATTTATTTTCAATTAGATTCAAATTTATATCTAATAGGTTACTAAATGTTAATCTAACCACACTACTAACAAATATTGTCTACTTTGACTTGTTACTGTCAATCTCATAGTTTTAAAATGCGTTTGGCAGACAATATCTACAAGAGGTGGGCTTGAAACGTTACAAAAAATCAGGATGCTGACGGTGGGCTAATGGTGGAAATCTCTTATCTGTAGACACGTTTAAAAATTATGAAACTGATGACGAAACGTAACTGGCCGAAACGAATAATATCTACTAGTAGTGGGCTTGGACAGTTACAAAAAACCGTGAGACTAATGATGGGCTAGCAGTAGAAACCTCCCCTTAGTAGACGCATTTTAATACCGTGAGGTTGAACGACGATACGTAACGGGCGAAATCGAACAGTATATATTAGCGATGGACTTGGGACCATCACAAAAAATCGTGAGGCTGACAGTGGGCTAGCAGTGAAACCTGTTATTAAAAGACGCATTTGAAAACCGTGAGGTTAAAGGACGATACGTAACAAGCTAAAGCGGACAATATTTACTTGCGCACATAACAAGCCAAAGCGGACAATATCTACTCGCCCTAAATGCACCATTTTTGATCGGTTGAAGGACATTGAGATTAGTCGAAGACGGTCTTAGAGTCTATTGTGATTACTTACTATGGCAACTCATCCCTCCATTTACAAAAATTACAAAAATTTTAAATATAGAAGAATAAAATTGAGGCAATCTACCATATTTTAATGATTTTGTGGTAGGCAATCATAAATTAAATTATGGCATAAAGTCACTCCATTTCACCTCAACTGAGGATCGAACCTAATCTTTGTTATCATAACTTGGATGTCAATGAGCTGTTTTCTTTTTCTTTTTTCTTTTTTTATATATAATAATCCCATCATATCCTTTTTATTCCTTTTGCTTTCTCACATATATATATATATATATATAATTTCAAAAGTAGACCAACTGATTATAGAATTGGAAGTAGGCCCATCAGTAAGCCCAATGGGCCAGACCTCCTTCAAGCCCAATACCAGAACTTTCTCCATTCAGGGCCCACAAAATAAATAAATAAAAATAATTTTTTTTTTTATTTATTTTTAATTTTCTTTTGGGTTTCGGTGGAAATAAAGTAGAAAATTTTAAATATATTTAGTCAAATATAATGGACCCACTTAGAGCACCACCATTAATGAATTGTCAGTAAAGGAAACCCACTCTTCCCAATATTTAAATTTTATTTATTTATTTATTTATGTATTTATTAATTCAAAATTAGTTTGAAAATTCGTTAATTAATTAATTAAAGAGAAAATGAACTCATTTCCATTTATTTTCCTACGGAATTAATTGATTTGCAATAATAATAATTAATATTTTATTTTTTTATCACCGCAAGATCGAAACGACGTCGTGTTTCCCATGGTAACATTTAATGCATATTTCAACTAAAACTTGCTACTAAAGTTGCCATAAATACAGTCCCAATTTTTCAGTAATTGCGCCAACCAAAAAATTCCCCCAAATAAAATTAAAAATTAAATGAAAAAAATGATTTTTTTAATTATTTTGTATTTATTTTCTCAACCAGTAATAAATAATGATCTCTTTATTATTATTATTATTATTATTATTATTATTTTGTTTTGGAAATAAAGCGTGGACCCAAAATTGAAATGGGGAAGCCGGGAAATTGATAAATAAATAATAATAATAAATAAATAAAATTAAAAAATGAAGAGGAAAAAGTCGAAGCTGCACGATTTTGCATGCAGAAAAGGCTGATTATTACAACGATGAAATATTAATTTATTTTTATTTTTTAAAATTTTTAAAATTGAATTATTGGGATTTAATTAATTTCCCCCCCTTTGTTCTTCCCATTCCCTTCCCTTTCAATGGATTTCTTTTCTATCTGTTCTGCAGACTCTGCCATAGCCACTTGCGGCGGCGATCTCAATTGCAAACGGAATAAGCCTTTTGAAATCCGCCATTTTCGCTATTCCGAGCTTGTTTCCTCCACTAATGGCTTCTCCGCCGACTGTTTCTTGGGCAAAGGCAGCCACGGCAGCGTCTACAAGGCCGTCCTCGACGCCGGAAAGCTCGTCGCCGCCGTCAAACGAACCAAATCCACAAACCCATCTTCTAATTTCCACCATTATAGATGCCATAGCTCTTGCCAATTCGCCGGAAATACTCCGGCGGAAAACGAAATTGAGATTCTCTCAACGATTCGAAACCAGAGAATCGTTAATCTTATTGGGTTTTGTGCCGATTCCACTGAGAAATTGATCGTCGTTGAGTTTATGCCTAATGGGTCTCTTTACGATCTGCTCCACTCGCGATCTTCCCGACCGCCCGGTTGGACCAGACGTGTCCGGTTCGCGTTGCAAGTCGCGAAGGCGGTGAGGGATCTTCACGCGTCGAATCCGCCGGTTATTCACAGAGATATTAAGTCGTCTAACGTTTTGATTGACGGTAACTTTAACGCGCGGCTTGGGGATTTTGGTTTGGCGTTAAGAGGACACGTGGAGGATGTGCGCGTGAGATGTACGCCCCCTGCTGGCACGTTGGGTTATCTCGATCCCGGGTATCTCGCGCCGGCGGATTTGAGCGTGAAGAGCGACGTTTTTAGTTTTGGGATTTTGCTTTTGGAAATCATTACTGGCCGGAATGCTATCGACGTTGACCATAGTCCGCCGTCGGTAGTTGACTGGGCGGTGCCGATGATCAAACACGGCGACTTCGATGGGTTGTGTGACCCACGTATCGGCTTGCCATTCGACCCGGCGGTGATTCGGTGTATGGCGATTCTGGCGGCGAGGTGTGTACGGTCCACCGTGCAGAAGCGGCCGGATATGGCGGAGGTGGTGGAGTGCTTGACGGTAGCAAAGAAGAAGGTGAACGTACGGCCGATGTGGAGGAATCTAAGACGGAAGGAACGACACGTGGAGAATCTTCAGCCGTTGATTTTGAATTGGGATGAACCGGACGGTAACGATGAGCCGGTGAGGGCTACTCGAATCGGAAGCCGGCGGAACCGGAAAGTATCCAGTGTTTCGAGTACAGAGTATAAAATTAAGACGATTGGTTCGAGCCAGAGACGTGTGATTAGATCGAGATCAATGGGTTCGATGAACGATGTGAAATGGGGAGAAACTAATTCGAATATGGGCGATAACTATTACTCTTCGTTGGGTGGCCGGCGGAGGCATGGGGGAGTTGCAGTGAAAATGCCGACATTGAAACTGAGCAAATCGAGGTCGGTGGGGGTGGCGGAGAATCCAAAATTTGTGGAATTAAATCGGAGGGCGGCGGCGGCGGTGGAAATTGAAATGTCGAAATTGAGGATAGAATTTGATGGTAAATCTGAGGAAAAAATGCTTGGAAAACCATTGTTCCAAAAGTAGGGATGAAAACTGAAATGGGTTTTGTTTTTTTAATTTATTTTTTGGGAATCTGAAATTAATGAAATAGATTAATATTTTAATGGTTTTTTTTTTCTTTTTCTTTTTGTTGTAATTTAAAATCTGCATGTGGGGAGGTATATTAAAATAATAATTAAACGCTTTGTTTTCTTTTGATAAAACAAAAACAAAAAGAAGAAGAGGAAGAATGATGGATGTTTTGCACTTTTACAGAGCTGCCATGAATGATTATTCTTCACCTTTTTTTCTGGGTTTGATAATCTGCCAATGGCTTCCCAGAAAAAGTAGTATATGTATGTATATATATATATCTATATATATATATATAAAGCCACGTGCAAATAAAAAAGGCCCATAATATAATTGGGCTTTGAGAGAGGTGGTGGTTAATGGTCCTGCTAAATATGGCCCATGATATAATTGGGCTTTGAGAGGAGGTGGTGGTTCATGGGCCGTGTAAATAAGGCCCATGATATAATTGGGCTTTTGAGAGGAGGTGGTGTTAATGGGCTGTAAAATAAGGCTCATGATATAATTGGGCTTTGAGAGGATGTGGTGGTTCGTGGGCCTGCTAAATAAGTCCCAGAAAATAATTGGGCTTTAGAGGTGGTGGTGTTTCGTGGGCCTGCTAAATGAGGCCCATGATATAATTGGCTTCGAGAGGTGGTGGTGGTTCGTGAGCCTGCTAAATAAGGCCCATGATATTATTGGGCTTCGAGAGGTGGTGGTGGTACGTGTGCCTGCTAAATATGGCCCATGATATAATTGGGCTTGGAGAAGTGGTGGTTCATGGGTCTGCTAAATAAAGCCCATGATATAATTGGGCTTTTGAGAGGAGGTGGTGGTTCATGGGCCTGGTAAACAAGGGCCATGATATAATTGGGCTTTGAGAGGAGATGGTGGTTTATGGGCCTGCTAAATAAGGCCCATTATATAATTGGGCTTTTGAGAGGAGGTGTGGTTCATGGGCCTTGTAAACAAGGCCCATGATATAATTCGACTCTGGGAGGTGGTGGTTCTTGGGCCTGCTAAAAAGGCCCATGATATAATTGGGCTCTGAGAGGAGGAGGTGGTTCATGGGCCTGGTAAATAAGGCCCATGATATAATTCGACTCTGAGTGGTGGTGGTTCTTGGGCCTGCTAAATAACGCCCATGATATAATTGGGCTCTGAGAGGAGGAGATGGTTCATGGGCCTGGTAAATAAGGCCCATGATATAATTGGGCTCTGAGAGGAGGAGGTGGTTCATGGGTCTGGTAAATAAGGCCCATGATATAATTGGGCTCTGAGAGGTGGTGGTTGTTCATTGACTTGATAAATAAGGCCCATGATAGAATTGGGCTTTGAGAGGTGGTGGTGGTTCATGGGCCTTTTAAATAAGGCCCATGATATATGTCCAAATAAAAGAATAACGAAAAGTCGAATTTATAACGCCCTAAGCCACCACTAGCCGATATGGTCTATTTTGGCATGTTAAATATCGCCGTCAGCCTAACAATTTTAAAATGCGTCTGGCTGACGACAATACGTAACGAGCCAAAGTAGACAACATCTATTAGCGGTGAATTTGAGCTGTTACAAATGGTATAATAACATTGTACCAGCGAAGACGTTGGCCACCAGAAGAGATGGATCGTAAGATCTCATACTGATTTGGAGAGACGAACAAAACATTCTCTATAAATGCACCGTTTTAAAGTTGTGAGACTGATGATTATACGTAACGGTCAAGGCAGACAATATCGACTTAGACAGCTACCGAAGAAAACAAAAAATGTTAAGCTACATTGGTCAAAGGCAGGTCGTTTTTTGTGGGCATTTCCCTTTCTTATCCTCTCTTTTCTCACTTTATAAATTATATATTTTATTTATTGTTTTTGTTTTAATCTAATCTCCGCTGAAAAACGCTTTCGTTCTTCTTTCTTAACTTTTTTGTTTTGGGTTTGTGGAAAATGGAATTCGACGATGAAATAATTGAAGAGATGCCCATCGCCCACCACTACCATTCCTTCACTAACTCACCTTCCATTCCGCCCAATTCCGGCGAACCCCCATCGCCGACGAGGAAGAGCGGCGGCGGAGACAGGATTAGATACAGAGAGTGTTTGAAGAATCACGCCATCGGAATCGGCGGGCACGCGGTGGATGGTTGTGGCGAGTTCATGCCAGCGGGAGAGGAAGGGAGTATAGACGCACTGAAATGCGCCGCCTGTAACTGTCACCGGAATTTTCACCGGAAAGAAACCGATTCAGATCAGGGACATTACTATTACTACCAGCAGCAACCGTTTTGTTCTTATCGTGGGCCCCCACACCCGTCTGCTTACGTGTACTTGTCCGGGACCCCAATTCAGCAGAGGCCGCCATTGGCGTTGCCGGCGGCAGCGGTGTCAGAGAGAGAGGAGGAGGACGTTTCAAATCCGGGCAGTAGCGGCGGCGGAGGAGAAGGAGGAGGAAGTGGGTTGCTGAAGAAAAGATGAGGCTGACGTGGAACTTCTCTTTACGGAAACCGGAGTCCGGCGGCAGATTCTTAAGGTATGTATGCACAATAAGAAGCATAGTTTTGGGAAGAAACCCTAAAATTGGGGCTTATTATTGTTCTTCATAATTATGTTCTTTGTCAGGGAATTGCCCAATTTGGGTCATCTAAAACTTGGTTACATTTTGTTTCCAATAATACCATGCAAAGCCCGTCCTTTCGTCTTTTTGGTTCGAGGCATAATTTAGTGGTTAAAATATGTCTACTTCTTCAAAACGTTGCATGTTTGAATTCCTATAATCTCCTACTCACCGGTTTCATTTTTTCTCTCAAGAATGACGATTTAAGTCATCAACACGCGGGAGAGAGTGTAGATTCGAATCTCTAACGTTTTAATTCAGCGGGATCTCAGAAGAAATTTGGAGGATTGTAAACAATGGGGAGAGGAGAGTGGGGACAATGAAGTGAAAGATTGATATGATTTTTGGTTTGGGGGGTTTAAGGTGTAAGAACATTGAAAACATGTGAGGCTTTTTTGTTGAAACAAGAAAACACCTATTTGCTTGGCTTTGCTTATTGCTATCTGACAATACAGCTCAGATTTTAAGATATTTTTGTCATGCCTTTGCCTTCTTTTTCTTCCCTATTTCGATTCCTTCGATATTCAGCTTTGTCTCAGTCCCTTGTTTCAAATAGCAGGACTCTTTGGTTCTCTTTGTACTTTCTCTCAAGGTTTTATAACGCGTCTGGTAGGGAGAGGTTTATAACCTTAGAAAGAATGTTTGGGCTTCCCCACTCCAACCAATGTAGGATCTCACAATCCCACTCCCTTCGGGGCCAGCGTCCTCGCTGGTACTTATTCCCCTCTCCTGTTGATGTGGGACTCCCAATCCACCCCCTTTAAGGCCTAGTGTCCTCGCTAGCACACGCTAGCACACTGCTTGATGTTTACCCCCTTTGGGGCTCAGCCTCCTTGCTAGCACATCGCCCGATGTCTAACTCTGATACAATTTGTAACAACCCAAACCTCGCTAGCAGATATTATTCTTTGAGCTTTTCCTTCTGAGCTTCTCCTCAAGATTTTAAAATACATCTGCTAGGGTTTCTACACCTTTAAGAATGCTTCATTCCCCTCTCCAACCGAAGATTTTAAACTACATCTGGTAGGGAGAGGTTTCCACACCCTTAAGAATGCTTCATTCCCCTCTCCAACTGACATGATATCTCACAAATAGGATGCACATTCCCTCTCCAACCGAAGATTTTAAACTACATCTGGTAGGGAGAGGTTTCCACACCCTTAAGAATGCTTCATTCCCCTCTCCAACTGACATGATATCTCACAAATAGGATGCACATTCCCTCTCCAACCGAAGATTTTAAACTACATCTGGTAGGGAGAGGTTTCCACACCCTTAAGAATGCTTCATTCCCCTCTCCAACTGACATGATATCTCACAAATAGGATGCATGTTCATTCAAACATAGATTATTTGATAAAGTTAGAATATACTATTCCCTGACCTTATTGAAGGAGGTAAGGCAGCTTCGCTCCTCCCCCTCTCGATCGAGTTGCTTCGCTCCTCTCTGCTTTAACCGAGCTAGCTTTGTTTTATTCCCTCGTCTTGAAAGCTATAAAAGTAGTTTTTGATTTGGATTGTGTCTAAGAGTTCAAAATGTTTAAAAACGAAACTCAAGCTTTTAATGATCATAACATAAATTTACTTAAGCTAACCTACTTTCCTAATAAAAAAAAACTAATAAGAGCATTGAAGAAAATTTACTGATAATGGTTAATACAAAAACCATGGCATAATGTAAATGAATGAGGAATGAACAGCCAAACTGAAGAACAACACAGGTCCAGAAGAATTCAATCATCAATACTATTTACCATTCAATTCAATCAACAAAATTGTATAAGAGTTCAAACAATTTCCAATTTTCCATAAAGACAGCAGAGTACTAGCAAGTATTTCATAATTTGTATTTCTACAGTAGTTGTTTGTATATCATCAAAATCTTGGCTTACTACAATATGCTTACTTACTGTTGGTGACGAGATAAGAGTTGATGTGTTCCAGAATGAGTTTTAGGCAGCACGCGGACTGTTGGGCTGTAGGGTTTCTTCAAGAATTTTCACTGCACCATCATAATTTACAAACCCCAAAAACCAGAATTCATGATTGTCAATGGAGATAACCTGTATGAATTTTTCAGGCGGTTTCGCTTTGCTTGTTGATGGGTTCACTGCTCTAAGGTGATGTAGCGGGATCATCACCTATTATAACCAGAGAAGAGACAGGGAACGTTCAGTCAATTTCTTATTAATAGAGCCTTTACAACGGATATGACATAGAAATTGTAACGGTTCAAGTTCACCGCTAGTAGATATTATCCTCTTTGGATTTTCCTTTTCGGGCTTCTCCTTAAGGTTTCTAAAACACGTCTGCTGGAGAAAGGTTTCCACATCCTTATAAAAAATGTTTTGTTCTTCTTTCCAACCGACGTAGGATCTCAAAGAAGCATAAAAACATGGGTAATACAAGAGCAAGTAATGGTCATGGTCCAAGCATAGAAGAAGAGGGTGCAACTCCAAATCAACGGTTGCATAGAGACTTACAAAAGCAATAATCTACAATTGGTAAATGAACACAACGTATGTGAAACTCTTGCATCATCAAATCCTGAAAAGAAAAATATGTATATATGAAGCTGCCGATCAGCTTGGCAATCTCTTGACCAAGATGATCAGAATCAAATTATATTTGGAGTAACGAACAAAGAAATTGCTAGGCTACATATGAGTCGCTTTTGACTACACCTTCAAAGCTAGCAATTTCTTTGTTCGACACTTGAGGATTCTATTGACATGGCTAAAATAAGAGCATGACTTTGCTACCATGTTAGGAATCATGGATCTCCACAATGATATGATATTGTCCAATTTGATCATAAGCTCTCATGGCTTTGCTTCGGACTTCTCTAAAAGGCCTCATACCAATGGAGAAGTGTTCCTTACTTATAAGCCCAATGATCATTCCCTAAATTAGCCAATGATATGATGTTGTTCTATTTGATCATAAGCTCTCATGGCTTTGCTTCGGACTTCCCTAAAAGGCCTCATACCAACGGAGATGTATTCCTTACTTATAAACCCAATAATCATTCCCTAAATTAGCCAATGTGTGACTCCCCGTCAATTCTCAACACCATTCATCTCATCTTCTTCACTTAAATCGACATCAGTTCAGCCAAAATTTTTAGTATCATAGATACCATAAAGGACAAATCCATTCAACAAAATAAAACTATGAAAGCTGGTTCGTACTGCAGCCTAAGATCACTATAACAGTAAGCTTTAACAATTCAATTTTACCTTGTAAAGGCACCATCGGGTCTCCTCATTCACTTTGTATGAAAGAGGACTGTCACTGCAAAAGGCAATTTTAGCCGTTGATATGTACAGAGTTCCCATCACAGGACCGGCAGATGTGGACAAGTAGCATGCATATGCCTTATGAAGTTTCTCTTCAGGTGTATTCTCAAAAGTTTGCCGGAAGATCTTCTCATAACCACCTTCTGCAAGAACTTTCGTCCCCTGAGCAATTCTTCCCACAGCAGCTTCAGTAAAACTAGGCCCTGTTTTCACTGGTTTGAAACAAGACTGTTTTAGATTACTGGTTAACAGAAGCTGCTAAAAAGTTTCAAAACCAATAATGAAGAACGTTATTGCAGTCATTGTTAGGAACCACGAACATCCACAATGGTATGACATTGTCCACTTTGAGTATAAGCTCTCGTGGCATTGCTTTTGGTTTCCCCAAAAGGCCTCGTACCAATGGAGGTTTATACTTATAAATCCATGATCAACCCCTTAATTAACTGATGTGGGACTCATCTTACAACAGTCACTACCCCGAACCCTAGTTTCAATTGAATACGTGCAGAGATAGCTTACAGTACCAGATAAAACACAGCCCAAAATTCAATTTCAGGAAAAAAAGAACACAGCTCATTCAATGGAAAAGCATAATACATACAAGAACAGAAGAGAAATGGTTCTTGGGAAATGATTTCTGCCAGGATCATGAGCAGAGGAATCATAGGTTTTCAAGGATCTGTGTTTAAATGGACATGGCATATGTTCCAATCAAAATCGGCAAAAAATTGAAGTTAGATTCAAATTTATCAATAGTGATGAGAAGGTAAGAACGCGTTGATTATGATAAAGAATTGAAGGGCTTACAGTGCTGCCACATGTTCCCAGCAAGATCCTCGGCTTTCTTGGTTGCGTCAACAGCCCTCTTTCCCCATCTTACAAGCATCACCTTCACGGAATCCATCGTATCTAATCATTCATCAAACACGCACATCCAATGAACAAGAATTTCATTAATTCCAAAACACTCAATAAAACTTGACTTACTCTTAGCAGAAGAAGGATTTCCCTGGGCCGGAGCTGCAGAAACATACGGATTCGCATCATTCGGCAGAGTAGTGGCATTTCCCTCAGAGATCGGAGCACGAGCCTCGCTGTTCGGCTGAGTTTGAGGTGGAGGCGGATGTGGATGTTGGGGTTGGGAGCCCATGGGGACGGTAGTCCAATCCTCCGGCACCGGCGGCGGAACAACGTCGCTAGGGTTAAGCTTGGGATGGGTAGAAGAGTCGGTGGAGCGGTGATCGGTGACTGGATCCGCATTATCGGAGTGCGATGGGTTTGGAGGGACGGGATTGGATGGATCCGGCTGAGGCTGAGGCTGAGGCTGAGACTGAGCCATTTGGGAATGGTTGATGGCAGTTGGAAGCGATCTCCGGCGCCGGTGTTTTTATTCGTTTCTTGAAGCCTAAATGCTTGATTAATTCTCTCATATTTTTCCAGTGAATAACTTAAAATAATATTAATATTAAAAAAAAAAAAAAAAAAANAAAAGAAAAAATAAAAAATAAAAAAAAAAACATATATAATTAAAATAGAATGACTAAAATGTATCACGATCATGATTCACGGTCAATAATAATATTATGATTTAACTTGGAATGGATTACAATTGTAATCACCACCGGTTAAAGATATTTAGTACTAAATTATAGTTTACTATATATATATATATATATATATCATATTTGATATTTTATTATATGCAAATATCTAGATTTATATACCTTTCTATTTATTATTATTTTATTTGATTATAAATAGAGAAATTTCACACACTATTTAGGTGCGGTGGATTAAGCAAACATTTTCACCACCATTATTATAATTATTGTTATGCATAATTGATAGTTTAATTAAACATCGGATGTGTTTGAAATCATATGAATGAAAGTCTGCATAACGTTCACCGCTTTGTGATCTGAAAATATAAAATATAAAGTTGATATGTGGCCTTTAGGATGATAAATTACTAATGGGTCAATAAATGATTCCAGAAGCTTCACTCCACGTGGCTTCATCGGGTCTCGCTCACCTGTCACCACCATTTCATACAACCTTACTAAATTAATAAAAATAATACTTTCTTTCAAACATACCAAAAAAATAATAATAATAATAATATATATATATAATATATAAATTTGAAAATGTGGAAGATTGGATGAAAGTATCATCATTTATGAAATGATCATGGATTTATAATGGGTATGAACCATTTTGGGAAGCTCAAAACAAAGTCACGATAACTTATGCTCAAAGTGAACAATATCATACTAAGAGTAATTCATCTAATTACTTAGATCTAAAATAATAACATCACCTTTATATGATTTTCTATAGATACCTACATCTATATAGATATATTGATTTTACATCTAAATCGTTCGTCGCCCGATCTGTTATATATTTTCGATTTTCAAATACTTATAATTCATTTTGATATCATGTTTACGCATGTATAATCACTTATGTTTGGAGTCAGCCACATGTTAGACTCTAGTCTACTAAATAGATAGATAGCTATGTTATTGTCAAAGAAGCCATTGCAATTGCCTGAAATACTAGGCCTACTAAAAGCATGAAGTCCCGGTAGCGCGGCCGATAACGTCGCCCCCTGAAAACGTTTGCGAACAGATTGAAATTGAGAAATTCATCTCCAGATCGTTAGTCGTTTAAGCTTCATTTTGCCAATTACCTGTGAGAAACCGAGGAGTCCATCAAATGGTTCGTGATTAAGCATATAATCCTCGATGAACGAGAGACACTCCTCGAGATTTCTATGTTCTGTGAAGTCCTGAAGAACAGAGAAAAAAATGAATCTGTGATTTCGCAAAGAAATTGATAGGCAAAACGAAGTTAGATCAAGCAATCGTACCGCATTGAATTGAAACCACTCGAAATAGGGAGGATCGAAAAATCTTTCAGCATCGGAATTTCCTAGTGCAGGAAATGGAGCGTCGAGAAACTGGAGATCGAGTTGATCGAGGACGGACGCCGGCCATTTTCCGAGCTGCTTCTTCAGGATTTCGCCGCTGGTTCGGAAGCCATGGAGGCAGAGAAGTCTAGGTTTTCTTTGTAAATTGAAATCTGGAGATCTCGGTTTCCGAATCGCTGTGTGAAGATGGTGAGAGCAGACGGGAAAGGAAAATGAACTCATTCTGTATAGACTTTTCTTAAGCCCTTCCTCCTCACTCACAACCTTGTTCTGTGGCGGGTATTTATTTATTTCATTATTTCTTTAGTTCATCTGGAAAGGAACATGCACCCGAGGGTATTTTCGGTTCGGGATTAAGACATAATTCTGTTAGGAAGTTTCGTTCCAAAATGTGAGACTACTCCATGGTGGTTTGTTCTCCTCCCCAACCAATGTGGGACATCACAATCCACGTCCCTTCGGGGTCCAGCGTCCTCGCTGACACTCTTTCCTTCCTCCAATCGATGTGGGACCACCCCCAAATCCACACCCTTTTGGGGCCAGCGTCCTTACTGGCACATCGCCTCGTGTCTACCCTCCTTCGGGGAACAGTGAGAAGGCTCCTCCCCAACCAATGTGGGACATCACAATCCACGTCCCTTCGGCACACCTTTATAAATGGTGGTTTGTTCTCCTCCCCAACCAATGTGGGACATCACAATCCACGTCCCCAACCAATGTGGGACATCACAATCCACGTCCCTTCGGGGTCCAGCGTCCTCGCTGACACTCTTTCCTTCCTCCAATCGATGTGGGACCACCCCCAAATCCACACCCTTTTGGGGCCAGCGTCCTTACTGGCACATCGCCTCGTGTCTACCCTCCTTCGGGGAACAGCGAGAAGGCTGGCACATCGTCCGGTGTCTTGATACCATTTGTAACCATCCAGATCCACCGCTAGCAGATATTGTCCTCTTTCGGCTTTCCCTCAAGGCTTTCAAATGGGTCTACTAGGGGAAGGTTTCCACACCCTTATAAACGGTGATTTGTTCTCCTCTCCAACCAATGTGGGACATCACACAATCCAAAGATACACGAGACTACAATAGAAGGTGGTAGTTGTTCTGATCAAGAATCTCTACTTTTTAACTAATTTTGTTGTGAGATTCTACATTGGTGGAGAGAGGAACAAAAAGTGGAACATAATATTTATCATAAAGGTGAAAACCTCTCCTTACCAGACACGATTTAAAACTGTGAGGTTGACGATAACAAGTAAATAAGTAACGGGCCAAAATAGACTATAGGACAGTGCAAAACTAATAATTGAAATAATGGATGATTTAATGTAAGCAAAGATCATACCTATTGCATTATATTTTATAAGTTTCAATGTAATATTTAATATATAAATCAAAGAAAAGCGTTAATAAGTATCTAATCTAATAACAAAAATTATTATTTATTATAACTATTATTGTTTAATAAAAGCTATACTTTATTTAAAATATTTCTAAAATTTTTAAAAATTCAATAATTATCTTAAAAACATACTTAAATTTTTAAAAAATTTCATTAATATTCTACCCTTTTTCTATTTGTTTGTATTTCTTGTTTGGTTTAGGGTCCGTGCAATTCCGTTGAATTGTTGCGAGTAAGTTTCGGTAGAAAGACTTGAAAAAGCTTATCTAAACCTTCTAATAATGGCACTCCCGCTCCATAGGTAGGGGTAGAAAGATTTCACTATCATTGTCGTCATCATCATTTTAAGTTCAATACCATTTTAATATAAATATCTGATCTTTTAATTTTTTTTAGTCAAAAGTTAATTAATTAATATATGTGATATGAACTACGACCAAGGAATTTTTATACCTCAAGGTCCAATTACAAGGACGAGAGCCAAGAAGCTACAACAAACCTTATACAGTTATATTCAAGCTATGGTGAGCTCATCAAAGAAAATTCTAGAAAACGCTGGAGACCTCCCTTATATGTTGTGCAAAGTTGAGCTTCAAGAAAGAGATGAATTAAATGCACTTTAAGTTGCATTTAAGGAACTCCGCTGAATTTATGAAACTAGTCAAGGATGAGTCAATAAGCACATTTTATTAATTGCATTATTTAATTATAGTTTAACTATTTGTTTGTCATAATTAAGCTAGTTTTAAATATAGGAGTTAAGGTAACCCAGATATATTCCACCATTAACCAGCCATTTTAATATGAGGGTTATTGGTATTTTTCATTTACTAGCCCATTTAATTTGAGAGTTATGTATCACGTTAAGGTTGTAAAGGCCCTTTTTTTCTTTGATTAGACATCAAATTTTGGAATTAAGAATAGAATTTCTATTTTAGCTTGGTTGAGAGCTAAACTTTCTTTGCAAATTCTTTCTTGTGTTTAGAACTTGCATGTAGAGTCATTCAAGTGGTATTGATCAAACTTCTTGTGGAGTGATTCGAATCACGATTTTAGAAACGAGTTTTCTTTACTCTTGATCTTGATCTTGATCATCAAGGTAATCCATTCCATACTTTCCCTTGAGTTGATTTCCATATCAATATGTTTAAGTTGGCCGAAACTATACCGAAAAATATGCAAAAGAGATGATATTGACAACAAAAATAAAGAACCTACATGGACTACATGCATTTGTGTTTGGACTGGTGTAACACCAGTCCAAGCCCACCGATATTATGGGACGCTCTAATCCATCCCCTTTCGGGGCCAGCGTCCTTGTTGGCACACGGTCTACTGTCCACTCCAATTCAAGGCTCAGCCTACTCACCGATACATCACTTGGTGTTTGGCTACTAAAGAAAAAAAAAAAAAAAACAAAGTAATGCTCGTTTTGGTTCAACTTTTTAATGGACGACCAACATATTATTACTTTATATCGTCTTTACCAATTTACAACATAAAGCATAAAGTTACATACTAGGATGTCAAACACTTGAAATTTGAGTAGTTGTAGCTTCAGTCTTGTGGAGTTGCAGCTCAAGATTGTTGTTTTTATTGTTCTTAATATCACCATAGAAATATGACACAAAACCCCAAAGATTTAGAGCCAAAGAAACTCCCTTCTCCGCCTTAAACTTCTCCTTGAATATAATAACTCCTAGAATCTCAGTCACCGGCAATAGAACTGCGATTACTATGCCGGAAAACAGAGACGACGAGCTGAAAATAACTCCGATGGCTCCTAAGAAGAACCCTTGCCAAGCTATGGCACTGCATGCTAATACCACGTAGTATGTCGTCTCCCCTAGTCCAAATTCTGCCGCCTCTCTAGGAATCACCTGTTGTAATTAATAATCAAAACCCATCATTTAATTTCTCAAAACATTCCTTTTTTATTACTTTAATTGGACAATATCATCGTCTAACCATATCAATCATTCTAATATGATATCATGAAATTGTGAAAGGTGGAGTCTGTTAGAAATTACGACTCTACACAATGGTATGATATTGTCCACTTTAAATATAAGTTCTGATGACTTTGATCTGTGCTTCCCCTCACTTATAAACTCATGATTGAACGTGGGACTCACTCCCAATAATCCTCAACAATCCTCCCCTCGAACAAAGTACACTTAAGCCTCCCCTGAGGCTTATGGAGCTTTCGAATAGCCTCCTCTTAATCGAGGTTTGACCCGTTTCTCTGGAGCCATCAAACAAAGTACACCTTTTGTTCGACACGTCAGAGTCAAGAGTGACTCAAGTGTCGTACAAATGGTGTAATTTGTTCGAGCACTCTAGAAAAGGAGTCGAGCCTCGATTAAGGGGAGGCTCTTCGATGGCTCCATAAGTCTCTGACCGAGGATTTTTGGGAGGAAGTTCACCTTAACGGCTTTCTGTGTGAGCCGAAAACAAAATCACGAGAGCTTTAACAATTAATAATAAAAACCCATGATTTAATTTGAGAAAAGATTGGATTTTTAATACCTTAAAATCGTTGTTGGCCAACATCCCGACGGTGCAGACGACGGTGGCGAAGAAAGACAATACCAGCTGAATTTCCAGCACTAAGGTGTACGTAATTCGCTGTCGGGATTTTTTGTAAGTTAATTCCACAAGCGGCAGAACGAATCCGTACAACGCCGCCGCGGCTAACGTCATCAAGAATCCGGCGATGTACTGTTTGGGGGAAACTCCGGCGGGGCGGTCTCCACTCGTGTGCAATGCAAGTACCGCGCCTCCAATTGTTATTAAAACGACGGCGTTTATCGAATAAGATGTGAATTTCTGTTTCACTAGTAAGTAAGCGAAACCGGCTGTGAACGCCAGCTGGGTGGCGATAATCAATGCCGAAGTTGAAACCGGCAGCCGAGCCACGCCGAAAGCATACAAATAATCGTCGAAGCCGGTGATGATGCCGATGACGGCGGAGGCCAAAAACAGCCGCGGCTTCATGAAAATCAGCTTCGTTTTGTTGGCAGATTCCGATGACTCCAGGGCGGCGGAACGGCGGCGGTGTAAGTAACTAAATATCAACGGGATGAAAATCATCGGCCAGCCACCGGTTTCCAGCCAGCTGGAGAGCCACACGCGCTTCCCGCCGTGGACGAAATATAACCGCATAATCAACGGACCGCCGCAGTTGCCGACGGCCAACAAAAGGCAGTTGAAAATAAGAAGAGCCCTTTTCATGGCGGCGCTCTGTTTCTACTCTGCTTCATTGTTTTCGCCGTAATGACTTTGAGGGTCCGTTTTAAGGGAAGTAGAGAAGATAAAAAGTGGGGACAGAATGGTCATTAACCAACCAAGGTGGAAATATAATTCAATACCAAATTATTATTTTCTCCAATAATTAATTATTTGATTTTGACGGATAATTAAATTTGTTATATTTTCCGGCACCAAATATATATAAAACAAATTAATATTTTGTATTTTGTTTCTCATTTTTGGAAGGATTCATTTTGTGTGACAAAAACGAAATTTTCAAAAGTTTCAGCACGAATAAAGCGTGATCATGGATTGAGACATTTTTTAAACGCAACCCAATTGTTCAAGTTTGTAACTTTTCCAACCTAAATAATGAACTCAATCCATAGGTTCAGCGTCCTCACTGACACATCATCCCAGTATTGCTTTCGATACTATCTGTAACAATTTCAGCCCACCACTAATAGATATGGTTATCTTCAGACTTTTTTTTTTTTTTAAATTTAATATAAATCATTGATAAAACATAGTAGTGGGCATAATTTAGATCGCCATCACGAAAATAATGACCGGACGGCATAATAGCAGCTTTCCATTAATTTATGTCTTTAATTATTTTTTATATTTCTTAAAATTATTTTATTATTTTAGAACCAATGTGGGCCCAGCGTTGACAAAATAGAGTGGGTTTGAAACCCACCTTCTATTGTCCCATTCTCTTAGCTGTCAGCAGTTTGAAATTTACCCTTCATCCTCTTCATAATTATCTTCACCAATTTTCACTTTAATTATTTTTTAAATTATCAAAATTCTTCTTCCCAAGAACTATATTATAAAAATAAAAATAAAACATTTTCAACCTACGTGGGACCCGAAAGACACCATCACTGACTCCAGTAACAAGAAATTCGGTAAAAAAATATAATTACTTGCCAGTAAAAATCTTTCTGCCTTCACTTAAACTACACAGGAGATATATATTTAAATTTTATTAATTAAATATAATCTAAAAAAAGTTTAATTTTGGATTTAATTATGTAATTAAAAAATTTTAATATCCTATTTACATATAATTTTGTTGGAAAAAAGAAAGGATGTGTGTCACGCATGCGTGCCACGTGTACCGATAATTACTGATTTTGGGTAACAAATTTCCACTTCAAGAAATCTTTATTAATTTAAAAAAGAAGGATATTTTTATTACGTGGTTCCAATGAATAAATATTAATTTAAAATATATTTTTAAGTCACAATAAATTAAATTCTTTTTTTTTTAATAAAAAAATTGAAAATTTCCTAGTAGAAAAAGGCCACATTTATTCAAATATAATTTATTCTTACACTCCCTTTATATTTCCTTTTCCTAAAAAGGCAACTTCCTTTTTTTTTTTTTAATAAATATTTAATAATAAAGTAAATATAATAGTTTAGTCTCGAACTTTTTATATTCGTGACTTTATAAAGTTCGTATCTAATACCGACTTTGTGACACTGAAATAAAGAAATGATACATGAATGAACTGAGATCATATCCAAATGAGAGTAATTTTGAGAATAGAATGAGCTGACAAACTGCCTCTTTCATAGGAGACATATGAGCGAGACAACTTATTGGAATAACTCGTATTGGGATGTGAGAATCGTTTTCACTCTTACGAACCAAAGAGTAGGTAACTTAATCGTGTCGTAAGGGATGCTGCAGAATGTCAGGATTGTCGGGTGTCGAATATGGATTCCAAATCTTGATCTGAATCCTAGGTATGAGGCGTCTTAGTCGCATAATTTACAAGAAATACAATTGGGTTCCTTAAGAATCACTTTACAAAATGTTCTCGGTTACCGACCACCCTTTCAAAAGTCATCCAAACATTATTCTTCTTCCTACTTATATAATCTTATTCTGCTTTCTTTTAAGATTATCGTAAAAATAGATGATCGAACCATTCGCTTTTAAAATAGTAACAATCGTATATTTCACTTAAATTTGATAATCCAACACTATCGCAGTAAAAAATAGTAACCATCTCTGCCTCAACTTGGTCCGCCCTAGCCATGGTAACCAACACGACCACTTGAGCTTTTGACACATGAAGTAGCTTTTCTAGTGCCCATGTGGTTGGTTGGGCACGGGTGCAACTGAGTATTCGAGTTTAGATTCACTTCCATGTCAACCCTCTTTTGAACTTTTGTTGTATTTGGATTGTAGACACTGACACCGTGAATTTATTGCTCAAAATCTTTTATAACACTCCAAGTTCATTGCTAGCAGATATCTTTTTTTCTTTGGATTTTCTTTTCGGACTTTTACTCAAAGTTTTAAAACGTGTCTACGAAGGAAAGATTTCCACACTCTTATAAACATGTTTCGTTCTCCTTTCCAATCGATGTGGGATCTCATATCTTCGTATTTAAGCGTTCCGATACTTACATATAAGGAATATTGATTCCTGACATTCACACCTAGGAGCCATAATATCTCCAATATGCATACAACAAATATCGATCTCTGACCTTTGTACCATAGCGTCTCGATACTAGTTATATATCGTAATGAATATCTTCTCGTGACTTTTGTACTTGAGACCTCTCGATACCTTCACTTTACTTTCGTTAAAAATAATACCAACCATCAACCATTTATACCCGAGGTCCTTATATTTAACTCACTTCCATTTATCACAATGCAAGTCTTGTACTATTTATTCATAAAACCCTCGCAAATTCCTTACGTAAAAACTCAATGCTAATAAGAACACGTAAACAATTTCGAAAAGAAACTTACCAAAAGATTCGAACCAACACAAAGCAGACACTTAAAAGGATTCAAAAGGTACTGAAATGTGTTGGAACTTTAACGACCAAAATTAAGTGCTAATCGACGCTGGAAGGAGTTCGATTTCACCCCCACTTGAACTTTACCGACCATGGGTAATCCAATTTGAGAGTATTCACGTAATGAACTAATTAAAGAGAATATCATAAATATATAAACTTTATTAAAAATAGATAATATTAGACTCGTGTAAAGGCCATAATTAATATTAATTAAAAATTATAATAAACTATGTAACCTAATTATTCTGCATATATTAAAAGCCCACGTGTCACTCTAGTCACATGTTTTGATTTAATTTTTGTATGTTATAACTCTATTCGACATACAAAAGGCGACTTTTTGCTTACTTGTAAGTGAGCTGTCATGCCAGATAAACGAGTAAATTCTCCACGTAACCTCTAGAAAGTAAACAATAATTTCTTTATTAATTATTTAATATCATAATAATATGAGCAATCAATTTTTAATATTTTTTTTAAAGGTAGAAAACATTAGTGACAGATATTAAAATAATAATAAAAAATAACAAAACACCCTTTATCAGGGGCAAGATACCATATCTGTTAGTGGTGGGCTTGGACCATTATACACAGTTTGGAAGGTCCGTGGAGGGAAAGCAAGATTTTGCAGCAGTGGTGGCTGCCCATCCTTGGCCATGGCTCATTAATGCTTTCCCATTTTGTCTGCACAAACAAACTAATTGAGCCAACCGTACCAACTCAATCGGTTCGAATTTAAAATGCTATCTATTAGGGAGAGATTTTTACACACCATGATGTTTGATTTCTCTCTATTAACGAGAATTATATTCCGCATCTCGACCTCACTCATACTATCGTACTGTCGATTCCGATAAGTGCATAGGCCGGAGGTCCTGTAAAGGTAGACAAAATATGTCGGCAATCAGTTGTGTTTTGGTTCCTTAAACTTTGTAAACGTGGAGCCTGCAGTGATATTCTAAATCTCTAGGTGTGGATTGCTCCGTTCGTCTAAGTTGACCACCATCAACTTTCTTATCAAAAAGTTCATCTTTTTATAATCAACTTGTTCATTCCATTTTGAACTCTCCAACAATTAAACATCATATTTTATAAAGATAATCATTTGTTATGAAATGAAGAACACCACCCAATTGTTGCGTGGGAGATGAGCTGCCGACTCATTATAAATTCAATGGATCTTCCTCTGTTTTCAAACCCACTCTCTGTTTTTCCTCTGTTTCTTACAAATGGGTGCTGTTGTTAGAGCCGATCGCGACGGTCCCAATCAGCCCCTCCTCTCGACCAAACACAACATAACAGCGAATCGAAGCGAGGATTTCGTATCCAAATTTTGGGTCGAAACCCAGAAGCTATGGCTAATCGTTGGCCCTTCCATATTCAGTCGTGTCGCGAGCTTCTCCATGAACATCATCACCCAAGCTTTCGCTGGTCATTTGGGTGATGTCGAACTTGCTTCCATTTCTATCGCCAACACTGTAATTGTCGGATTCAATTTCGGCCTTCTGGTAAGTCATTCGATTTTGAATCAATACTCTGTTTCATCGCCAAATTTGATCGATCCCCTGTTTCTTTCCTCTGTTTTGAACTTCAGTTGGGAATGGCAAGTGCGCTAGAGACGCTGTGTGGGCAAGCATTTGGAGCAAGACGATACCACATGTTGGGTATCTATTTGCAGCGTTCATGGATCGTTTTAACCCTCTGTTGTTTCTTCTTACTCCCTGTATACTTCTACGCCACACCCCTTCTGAAACTGCTAGGCCAAGCCGACGATGTAGCCGAGCAATCAGGGGCTGTGGTGCTTTGGTTAATACCCCTTCATTTCAGCTTCGCGTTTCAGTTTCCATTACAGAGGTTTTTGCAATGCCAACTCAAAACCCAAGTGATCGCTTGGGTTTCTTTAGCTGGATTATTAGTTAATATCGTTGCTAGTTGGGTTTTGATTTATGTTCTTGAGCTTGGTGTAATTGGCGCCGCCATAGCTCTGGATATTTCTTGGTGGGTTTTGGTTTTGGGATTGTATATCTACACTGTCGGTGGTTGGTGTTCTTCAACTTGGACTGGCTTCTCCGTTCAAGCCTTTCAAGGGCTCTGGGATTTCACTAAACTCTCCGCAGCTGCTGGCCTCATGCTATGGTAACCCCTACTCTGTTTTGCTCTGTTTTGCTCTGTTTTACTATGTTCTGTTCATTTACACGTTATATTAACTTCATTTCTTATGGGTATTTGCAGCTCGGAGAATTGGTATTACAGGATACTCGTCTTGATGACAGGGAATTTAAAGAATGCGACAGTAGCCGTCGATGCATTGTCCATATGGTATACAAATCTCTTTGAAAACCCAAAAAAACTTAGTTTTTTTTACTGAATTTTGTGTCAAATTCGTGCAGCATGAGCATCAATGGATGGGAGATGATGATTCCTTTAGCATTCTTCGCCGGCGTTGGGTATAATCTTTCTCTCCTGTCATACTTAATTTCCATAACAAGAGATGAAAAGTTCTAAAAGTTCGAAACGTATGAAATAAACAGAGTACGGGTGGCGAACGAGCTGGGAGCTGGCAATGGGAAAGGAGCCAAATTTGCGACAATTGTCGCAGTGGCACAGTCGACAGTGATTGGAGTAGTGATATGCGTTGTTATAATGATTCTTCACGACAAAATTGCTTTAATTTTCACGACCAGCAGCAGCGTGGTGGAAGCTGTGGGCACACTATCAAGCTTGCTAGCTATCACCATTCTGTTGAACAGCATCCAGCCAGTTCTTTCAGGTTAGGCCGACACCATAAAAGACATCATAATTGTGTTTGAATGAACGAAATAAATGGTGTTGTTTGTTGATGAACGCAGGCGTAGCGGTTGGATCAGGCTGGCAGTCTTGGGTTGCGTATATAAATATTGGCTGCTATTATGTCATAGGGCTCCCTCTTGGGTTCATCATGGAATGGGTTTTACACTCTGGTGTATTGGTAAGGGTTACTCTTTTAATGTTTAAGATGTTCTTGAATGATTCTATATTTTGATTGAAAATTTGAACTTTTTTTTGTGTGTTTGAAGGGTATTTGGGGTGGAATGATCTTCGGAGGCACGGCTGTTCAAACGATTATATTAGTGATTATCACCGTGAGGACGAATTGGGATCGAGAGGTAAATCTCGAACATTCAACTTTCATTTTGATTATCCAATTGAGTTATTGAATTGGTTGATGTGAGATATCATATTAGTGGGAAAGGAGAAGGAAGCATTCTTTATATGGGTCTATGTGTTTTAAGATCGTGAGGCTGATGGTGATATGTAACGGGCTAAAGTAATATATTTGCCAGTGGTGGGTTTGGGCTGTTACAGATGGTATTAAGAGCTAGACATCGGGCGGTGTGTCAGCGAGGACGTTGGCCCCAAGGGGGTGGATTGTGAGATCTCATGTGTTGGAGAAGGAAACAAAGTATTCCTAGGTGTGGAGACCTCTCATTAGTAGACAAGATCTGCCTAGCGGTGGTTTGGGTTGCTGTTACAAATGGTATCAGAGCCAGACACCGGGTAGTGTGCCAGTGAAGACGTTGGCCTCTAAAGGGATGGATTGTGAGATCTCACATCGGTTGGAGAGAAGAACAAAGCATCCCTTGTAAGGGTGTGGAAACCTCTCTTTAGCATATGCATTTTAAAATCGTGAGGCTGGTGGGCCAAAACAAATAATATCTACTAACGGTAGATTTGGGCTGTTACAAATTGTATCAGAGCCAGACATCGAGCAGTGTGCTAGCGAGAACACTGGGCTTTTAAATGGGTGGATTGTGAGATCTCACTTCAGTTAGAGAAGGGAACAAAACCTTTGTTATGAGGGTGTTGAAACCTTTCCCCAGCAGACCCCGGAGAGGGGACAAAACATTCCTGGTGTGGAAACCTCTTCATAGAAGACACGGTTGCCCCTAGGGGGTGGATTGTGAGATCTCACATCGGTTAGAGAGGAAAACAAAGCATTCATTATAAGGACGTGGAACCTCTCCTACTAGGCGCATCTTAAAACCGTGAGGCTGGTGGCAATACGTAACGAGCTAAAACGGACAATATCTACTAACTGTGAGCTTAAACTATTGCATTTAATTGATTCTAACATAGTTGTTTATTAACCTTAATTTCAGGCGGAGAAAGCACAAGAACATGTGGAAGAGTGGTCGAGTCCTCAACAAAACGACAAGCCTCTTCTTGCCTAAAGTTTGTCTATTTTTTTGTTTTTTTTACGATCGAAATGATTTATGTTGTTGGTTTTTTAAAAGCTGTCCATTGATGGTATGTTCTTTCAATTATGGTGGCTACCTAAAATGATTCAAAAGTTAGGTAACATGTGATACAAAAAATGTGTCAAATGTGACGATGGGAGGGGAAGAACAAGGACCAAAATGCTGTTGGCAATGAGATTCCTTGTTTGTTTTGGTTACCTTGCTGTCTCTTTAACCTTCTTTCTATCACCGACATCTAATTATTATCCGTTTCAAACCTCTCCTTAACTTTCCCTTAAAACGTCTTTATTCGTTTAATAGAGTTGAGTCATGATGCAATGTTAAAATTTCTAGAGAATAAGCTGTTATCAATCTCACAACCCGACATGACGATCAGTTAATATTTTTTTATAAAGTATCGAAACATTATTGAACTTGTAAGATCTCACATCGACCGGAGAGAAGAGCAAAGCATTCTTTATAAGAGTGTGAAAATCTCTCCTTAATGAACGCGTTTTAAAAACCTTACGAGGAAGTGCATAAGAGAAAGCTCAAATAGAACAATATTTGCTAGCGGTGGGTTTGGGCTGTTACAAATGGTATCAGAGCATACACTAGGAAATGTGCCATACACGACACTGGGCCTAGAAGAGGGGTGGATTGTAAAATCTCATATTGGTTGGAGAGGGTAGGGTGTGAAAACCTCTCCCTAGCATACACGTTTTAAAAACCTTGAGAAAGCTCAAATAGGCAATATTTGCCCGTAGTGGGTTTGGACGGTTACAAATCGTATTAGAGCAGACATTGGGAGATGTGCCAGCGAGGATGCTGGCCTCAAAAGGGGTGGATTGTAAGATCCTACGTCGGTTGGAGAGAATAAGGTGTAGAATTCGCGTTTTAAAAACCTTAGAGAGGAAGCTGGAAAGAGAAAGCTCAAATAAGCAAAATATTTGCCCGCAGTGGGTTTGAACGGTTACATAAGAGCAGACATTGGGAGATGTGCCCGAGATGCTGGGCCTCAAAAGAGGTGAATTGTGAGATTCCACGTCGATTAGAGAGGATAGGGTGTAGAAACTTCTCCCTAGCATACACATTTTTAAAAAAGGTCAGTCGGAGGTACAACTCACGAACGGATTACAATTGGAATTTAAAAATGTTCCAAATCGGCCCAATTTCAATACTAATTAACCCAAATTAACATCTAAACTAATATTAACTCAACCATAATTTACATCTAAACTATTCTATTTATATAATAATAATAAAAATAATAAAAAAAGCGAAGCCTTCCTCTATACATGTGTTTGTGACATGCGCCAATCAAATGGGAGGGGATCATCAATGACAGCCAACGAACTTTGACCGTTTCCTCCTTTTTCCCCAATAAAAAATTGACTTTTTTTTTTCTTCACAAAACAAGACCAAGTAAACACAAAGGCCCAACTCGGCCCAATTCTTCAGCCGCCTACGTTGTCGTTGACTTTGACTTCCCCGTCGACATCACCCGGCAACCTGGAGAACGGCCGTCCACTGCCATCTCCGTTGACAATCACATCCTTTCTCGAGCCCTCCCTTCCAAGCAATGGCGTCGCCGGTAACAATGTCCGCCGCCACTCCACCCACCCACTTCTACTCCGATTCCCCAAAAACCCATTCTTCCCCACCTCACTCCGGTACCCCTGTCTCGAACTCTGCTCCCTCGGCAACGCCACGCAGCTCCTCGCCCGATTCAAATTCCAATTCAACACCTCACTTCTTACCTCCTCCGGCAATCTCAGCGTAAACCTCTCGTAATCCTCCCCTCTTCCGATCAGCGAGTGCCCCGTCGAATGCGACCGTGGGAACAGCCCGCTCAATCGCCATCCCGTCGATCGCGACCGAATTGGACCGTTCTGATTCAATCCCTCATTTGGGTTTATCAAACTCACTTCCTGCCCTTGATTCCCCTCCGGAATTCGAACAATTACCTGACCACTTTCCGATCCGGTCACCGGTCCGCTCCGGTCAATTCCCAAATCGGAATTGAGCAACGCAGCAAAGGATACATCGCCGGGTTTTGGGACAAGGCTAGCGCGGCAAACAGGGCAGGTCGAGTGAGACACCAACCACGCGTCGATACAATCGGCGTGGAAGACATGGCTGCATTTCGGCAACAATCGGAGTGTTGCATCATCTTCGAATTCGGACAAACAAACGGCGCATTCCAACGACCCATTTCCGATTTTAAGCCCTTTCACGTTGGCGTATAGAAAAGTGGGGAAAGTAGCTATAACATCGGCGTTAAGGCCACGCGCAGCCGTTCTGGATCGGGTGTTGGTGGCAGTTTGGGCGGTTGAGAGGAGGAGGCGGCCGCCGAAGTGTTGGTCGGTGCACTGACGGGTGTAGACAGAGAGAACGGCGATGACGATGAAGAAGCAAACGAGAACAATCAAAACGATGGCCATTCGTTTGCTGATGGTCTGTTTAAAAGGGTATAAATCAGGGGGACTGGGGACGGTGGGTTGGCCGGATTGGGCGGCGGCGAGGGAGGAGACGTCGGCGAGTAGGATAAAATAGAAGAGAAAGGCGGCGGCGACATGATTGAGGGCGGGAGAGAGCATATCTGGATAAGGTAACAAAAACAGAGGAAGAAATGAATTTGTGAAACAGAGGGAGGAAATGGTGGCTGAAGAGAGACGGAAGTGGGTTTGACTGACAGACATGAGATGGTCTGAGATACCCAATTCTTGCTAAGTCAAGTCAATGGCGGCATCTATAAGAGGGAACAACTACAATTATATATATATATATATGTGTGATTAGGAAGGAGGTACATGAATGAATAGATATCACATTTGGTTGAGAGTGATTTGTAACGACTCAAGCTTACTGGGAGTAGATCTTGTTCTCTTTGGATTTTCCCTTGAGAGGAGCTTTAAAACTCGTTTGCTAGGGAGAGGTTTTCACACCCTTATCAAAGGTGATTTGCTCTCTTTCCCAACCGATGTAGGATATCACAATTCATCCCCTTCAGGGCTCAACGTCCTCGTTGACACTAGTTTCTTTCTCCAATTAATGTGGGACCCACACAAAATCCACCCCCTTCGGGGACCAGCATCCTTACTGGCACACCATCTTGTGTCTACCTCCCTTCGGGAACCACCTTCTCGCTGGCACATCACATAGTGTCTGGCTCTGATATCATTTGTAACGGCTGAAGCCCAAAAATGACAAGTGGGCTTGAGTTTTGTGATGCATGTGAGTGAAGGAAAAATATACTGAAAATATTTGAATTGATCTGTGGTGATAGTCATATTCTTAAAAAGGCGAGAAGTAAATAACGTAACTCTCGAGTATATCTTAATGGCCACGAAACCAAAATTCTAAGTGTTTTTTTTAATTGGATTGGCTTGAAAATTCAAGGCATGTGTTTGAAATTTTATTAAGGAAATGGAGAATGATATCCTTACGCATTTAATTAAATTAATGTTTCCAATCATTTTTTCAAAAAAATAATGTATACAATTTTATTATTCCAATAAACTAATAAATTCATTGAAATTGACTATGTCATGCATTTAAATTCAATTACCTAATATATTATAGATTTATTTTAAAGGTCTCGGGTTTAAATTCAAAAAATAAAAATAAAAACAATATTAAATTTATAAAAATAAAATAAACAATTTCAAAAAAATTAATTGTAAATAACTTGAACGCTAACTAACTCAAAAATTAAATTAAAAAAACCGAACACTGACTTGAACGTAAGAACTGGTTTGGTCAGGATTTAGGTAATTAGTTAAAAACGGTTTTTTTTTTTAAAATAATATTTAATATTGATTAAAATAAATAATTAAATAAAGAAAAGAAGTTGAAAACAAATTTTCAAATCATATATCGTTATTAATTATTGGTTTTTAAGTAAAAAATAAGATTATTTTGACCAAAGAAATGGTTGGAAATTAATTTAATTCATTTCTTGGACTTTATGTTATGATGTGTATAGTTGTATATTATATGATTGGCGTTATTAATATTTAATAAATGGTCATTTTCATAGTCTTCATATATATTAAATAATTTACATAATTGCTGTAATGGGCTTGGGCCGGGTATTGTCTCCACCCCAACTCTTCTCATGGCCCAATCCAAAGGAACAATTTGGGCCTACTAGCTCCTTTCAAACTTGGGCTTGGGCCGGTTTCACATTTATAATTAAATAAAATAAAATTATAGAAATAAATAAATGAATAAAAATGTAAAAAAGGTGGGGTAAAAAAAAAAGAGAGAGTAAAAGAGACGACAAGGAAGGATTCAAGGGCGGAGGAGGGAGGATGGCGGTGGCGTGGCGGGTAGTTGGGCTTAGGCCTGGTACATGCTGGCGTAGGCGTTGGTGCTGCCTCACCACGTGGACCCCTTGACAACACGTGTACGGCTGCTACCTCCAACTTGTCTCCTGTCTAATCCAATCACGCCCCTCTCCGGAATCCCAATCACCCACAAAATATTTACACACACACATATATATATATATATAACCATTATACATTTACCCTAAATTTGTAGAAGATCTAACAAGTAAAAATCATTAACTTTGTTACCCATGTTCTCGCTTGAGCAACGGTACATCGTCCGTAGGAGTTTAGGGTTAGGGTTTAGGGTTTAGGGCAATTGCATCCTCTCGAGATATTTATAAGCGATTGTGCGGCACTCACTCTTAACTCTGAGTGAGTCAACCAACTCGAAATCGCGTCATCTACGACTTGACAACGTATGTTTAAACCTCTGATCCAGTTTAGGGTTTAGGGTAATTGCATCCTCTCGAGATATTTATAAGTGATTGTGCGGCACTCACTCTTAGCTCTGAGTGAGTCAACCAACTCGAAATCGCGTCATCTACGACTTGACAACGTATGTTTAAACCTCTGATCCAGTTTAGGGTTTAGGGTAATTGCATCCTCTCGAGATATTTATAAGTGATTGTGCGGCACTCACTCTTAGCTCTGAGTGAGTCAGCCAACTCGAAATTGCATCATCTACGATCTGACAACGTATGCTTAAGCCTCTGATCTTGTTTAGGGTTTAGGGTTTAGGGTTTAGGGCAATTGCATCCTCTCGAGATATTTATAAGCGATTGTGTGACACTCATTCTTAGCTCTGAGTGAGTCATCCAACTTGAAATTGCGTCATTACGACCTGACAACGTATGTGTAAGCCTCTGATCCCGTTCAAGAAGAAAATTAAAAAAAAAAAAAAAAAAAGGCAGGGAGATTTTCGAAAGAGGGTTTGAAAGAAATATTATAAACTCGAGAAAAACAACACAACAACTTATTAACGACTTAAATAACATATAACTCTGGATATGAAGAATTGATGATTAGTCGCACCCATATAGTACATTTTGAGTCATTTCAGGTCTATAAAAAAATGAACTATATCACGAAAGTGATAAAAGGAAAGTAGTAAAGGTATACAATGCAAGGGGCTTGGCATACAACGAACATGCGTTCATAAGCAACACGTCTTGGACAAACATGACCGTGACACTTTACAAGAGTTCGATCACAGTCTCCTACTACGGTGTTCTCTCGAACCCTAAACAGCAATTAAAAAAAAAAAAAAATAGTTTCCACGTCAATGGGAAGGCAGAAGAAAGCACATGAGGGAACCCGAAAAGAAAAAGAAAAGAAAGAGATTCGGAGTGTCCTGCGCTGCGGTGATAGCACAATCTGGGAGATAAGGGAATAATATATATGGCTTTGTACCTTCCTCTCATCTCAATTTTTTAACCTTTCCATTTTGTTGGGAATTCCAATTTTTATTTCCTTCTATTTTTAAACCCTAAACCCACTATTTCCCATGCACATTAAACTAATCACCAACACCCGCCCGCCCCGGTCCGGTTTGGTGGCCAGGTTAGCATCCCTCGTAGCCTCTATATTCAATCAAGCGTTCTACGATCCAAACTTGCCAAACCCATACAAAGAAATTAGAGATCGAACGTTTTCTAGAGGAGATACAGTTAGATTGCACCCACTTAATAAAACTCTAAATCTGTGGGCGACTCGGTTTTAATATATATTCGTATGTATTTTTGTATTTATTAATATAATTGAGAATAAATCAAAAAGAAAAAAAAAAAAAAAAAAAGAGAATCTTTTGATGAATATTTAAAGGTGAGGGTAGGGTTGTGTTTATAAAAGGACTAGTTTCAACTTTTATGAGCTTTGAATACTCATATTTATGATTAAAATTATGGGTTTCATCGGGATTAAAACTAAGGACAATGACAGCTCCACTAAGCTAAGCTTAATTAATTCATTAATTACTTAATCAAGGCTGTTTCATTAGTGATTAATTATTAAACAAATGTCGTTGTTCGTACAGTTTTAAGAGTGTGGAAACCGAGAGAAACTCATGGCACATGTACTCCGTCCCCTTGTCGCTCTTTCTATAATGCGTTTATTCAATTTTAATCATAGATTCTTGATTTGATTGCTCTATGTTAGATGACTAGTCAAGCTATGGGTGTGCTCGACTTAACAATGTCTCACGCTGTTTAGTCCGTGTTTGTTAGGAAGAGGTTTCATATCGATGTGGGATCTCACAATCCAAGTTCTTTCGGATCAATCACAGTCCATCACTAGCAGATATTGTCCATGCCCAGTGTCCTCACTTGCACACCGCCCCATCTCTGGCTCTGATGCCATTTGTAACAGCCTTAGGCCACCGTTATCAGATATTGTTCGTACTCAGTGTCCTCACTTGCACACCGCCTCGTCTCTAGCTCTAATGTCATTTATAACAGCCCCAGTCCATTGTTATAAGATATTATCCATGCCTAGTGTCATCGCTTGCACATCACCCAGTCTCTAGCTCTAATGTAATTTGTAACAGCCCTAGCCCACTGTTATCAGATATTATCCATGTCCAGTGTCCTCGTTTGCACACTACCCAGTCTCTAGCTCTGATGCCATTTGTAACAACCCCACCCCACCATTATCAGATATTGTCCATGTCCAGTGTCCTCGCTTGCATACCGCCCCGTGTCTAGTTCTGATAGCATTTATAACAGTCTCAGCCCCAGCCCCTGTTAATAAATATTGTCAACTTTGGATCATTACGTATCACCGTCAACTTCACGTTCAGATCTCACAAAAAATGATCGAGCCGTGTCTAACATCAAGTCATGTGTTATGTTGGAGCGAACATGACATGCGATCATACTAACACATGAATTGGTTGGATTACGAGTTGCATGTATCAATGTTTTAAATAACAAAATAGTTTTAAAAATGTTACTACATTTTAAAAAAAAAAACACATATTTATTTCATGCTTCAAAATTAGAATAATATTAACACCTAATTTCCACGTAGATCATTGAAAAATGAGATTACTTTGAATAAAAGGAAAATAAAAGACGAGTTTTCCCAGAATTTGAGGTCCCAATAACACGGTTTTAGGTAATTAAAATTTTAAATAATTATTATTATTTATTATTATTATTATTTAATTTTTTAAGCCGATTTCTACGTTGTTCCCACATGCACAAATTAGGGTTTCTGGTAACCGTATTTTACGCTCAAACCACATGCAATTCCATTATATATATATATATTTAAATTATTTATTTTCCCATTTATTTTTTAATTTTTTAATTTTTTAATTCCTTTAATTAATTTACAGTACCTACGTCTAAATTCCTAGACCAATTTAATTAATTTCATGTTGTTTAATTTCCTAATCGAACTCTAATTTGATCTCTAATCTTGACTCGATTAATATATTTATTTTCAATATTTATGTTATTAAGACAAGATATCGTTGCCACTAGTTCGATTTTTTTTATATACTTATCGATATAGCTCGATCGAATATTTTGTATTTTAAACGGAATTATTATTATGACCATTTTTGTACTCGGTAACGTGTCGTGTAAGCTATTATATTGAAAAATAATTATAATATCAGGAAAAAAAAATAGTAATAAGGATTCTATGGAGAAAATGAAGGGAAATAATGACGTGGCACATAGTATTTTTAATTAATGATTCCTATTATTTTATTTTTTTCAGAAAAAATACATTGGATTTTGCAGAAAATTCCAAGTAAGAAAATGATTTAATTGGAAAATATTAATTAACAAGTTGCAATTATGGTTCTGGAATCTTAAATAATAAGCTGTAAAATTAAATTTTTTATTTTATAAAATTATATTTAATTTACTTATTATAATATTAGATTCTATTTGGAATATATTCCATATCATAGTAAATTTCATATTGGGTCTTATAAAATCTTCTGAAGCATGGTCGGAATTTGCAAATATTAAATATAATAATAATAATAGTTTAAATAAATTCCAATTATAATTATGAATTGGTTTTTTTTATTATTAGTGTTATTTAGTATAAAGTTTAAAATAAAAGGATAACAAAAGAGTAGGTATAAAATATGATATAAATGTAACTCATAATATATGAGATCCCACGTTAGTAGGAGAGTAAAAGGAAACATTTTTTTATAAGGGTGTGAAAACTTCTCTTAGTAGACGACGGTAATACGTAACGGGTCAAAGTAGACAAGATCTGGACTGTTACGAGTGGTATTAGAGCCAGATACTGGGCGGTGTGCTAGTAAGGAAGTTGGTATCAGGGATAGGCACCGAGCAATGTGCTAGCGAGGACGCTATTCCCATATTGGTTGGAGAGGGGAACAAAACATGGTTTATAAGAGTGTGGAAACCTCTTTCTAGTAGACGACGATGATATGTAACAGGCCAAAGTAGATAATATCTGGGCTGATATAGTTGTTATCAAAGTCATGCATTGGGCAATGTGTCAACGAGGAATCTGGTATCGAAGATAGGCACCAAGTGGTGTGCCAGCAAGGACGCTGACTCACACCAGTTGGAGAGGGGAACAGACTATTCTCTATAAGGGTGTGGAAACCTCTTCCTAGTAGATGACAACGATACGTAACGAGCTAAAGTAGACAATATCTGGGTTATTATAGTTGGTATCAAAGTCATGCATCGAGCGGTGTGTCAGCAAGGAAGTTGGTATAAAAGATAAGCACTGAGCTGTGTGCCCGTAAAAACACTGGCTCACATAAATTGGAGAGGGTAACGAAACATTCTTTACAAGGGTGTGTAAACTTCTTCCTAGTAGATGACGACGATACGTAACAGGTTAAAGTAGACAATATCTGGACTGTTACAGTTGGTATCAGAGCCAAACACTGAGCGGTATAGAGACAAGCACCGAACGGTGTACCAACAAGGACGTTGGTCCCACATCAGTTGGAGAGGGGTTTAAACCATTCTTTATGAGGGTGTAGAAACCTCTCTGTAATAGATGCGTTTTAGAAACCTTGAAGCTGTAGACGATACATAATTAGCTAAAACGGACAATAACTATTATTAGTGAGCTCGTTTCGTGTAGAATGTATCACAAGAAGAATAATAATAAGAAAAAAAGAAAAAAGAAAGAGAAAAACACACAACACAAAGCAATAAGGAAATAGAGTAAGCATGGAAGACATTCCAAGGAACAAATGAAAAGACATAGGGGTGAGAATGTCGCATAGAAATGTGAGTTAATTTGGGTAATATTATAATGTTTTTGCATTAAAAAAAAAAAGAAAAAAACATTGGAACAGTAGAAAGAACAGGAGAAAGAACAGTAGGCAGTGTTGGAAAGGGTGTCGGAGACACATATAGTATATAGTGTGTTGAAGGTGGATGATTACAAGAGTGGGTGTTTGTAAGGTCACATGGATTCCTCTGCGCCCTATGTCCCGCTCCCCCCCTCTTCTTTCTCTTTCAATTAAAATACTGTTTTTTTTAGATCTTCTTCAGAATTTCTGGTAATTTTTCCAGCTTTTCGTCATCGGTTTTTTTTGCCCTTTGTCCGACCAAATTATTGTCAAATCAAACCAAATGTATCATTCCTTCTTCGTCCCTTCTCGGTTTACGTCTCTATACCTTTATAACAAATGTTTCGTTCTCCTTCCTAATCGAGAGTTTGGGGGACCCAGCGTCCTCACTGACACACTGCTCACTGTTCGGCTATGATTCCATTTATAACAACCAAAACCCACTGTTAGCATATATTGTCCACTTTGGCCCATGGTTTAGGTTTCTATATCTTTATAATAGATATTTCGTACTTCTCCTCAACCGAGAGTTTGGGGGACCCAGCGTCCACACTGACACACTGCTCGGTGTTTGGCTATGATACCATTTATAACAACCAAAGCCCACTGTTAGCTTATATTGTCCACTTTGACTCATTACGTATCGTCGATAGCCTCACGGTTTTAAATTGCATATGCTGGGGTGAGGTTTTTACACCCTCGTAAGAAAATGTTTCGTTCCCTTCTCAGTTTCCACGCACTTGTCAAAACGAGATTTCTACACCTTTATAAGAAATGCTTCGTTTCCCTCTTGGTTTTCACACACTTATAAGAAATGCTTCGTTCTCATCTCCAATCTAGAGCTTGAGATCCTGATGTCCTTGTTAGCACACTGTTTGGTGTCTGGCTCGATACCATTTATAACAACCAAAACCCACTGTTAGTAGATATTGTCCACTTTAGCCTGTTACGTATCATCATCAGCTTCACAGTTTTAAATAGCATATGCTAAGGAGAGGTTTCCACACTCTTATAAGAAATGTTTCGTTCATATCTCCAACTGATCTAAGATCTCACAAATTCTAGCTGTCCTCCGATCACTTTATCTATTTTTTACTAAAATTAAATTAAATTAAAAGAACAAGTAGACAAAACATGCTTTATTCACTTAAAATGTTTTATGGCCATTAATCAAATGTATGAAAATAATAAAGATATGATTTAACTAATTTAGCTTCAATAATACTCTCTCATTCAATGAACTTGAAATATCAAATTTTATTTATATATTTTTTATGCTTGATTATGATTTGTGTGCTACATTTCAATTTTTATGAGTAAATTAAGGAGGAGGCTAAATATAAAATTTTGTTCCTATTTAATTGTCCTATCAATTCAATAAAAATGTGTTTGATTGAGACCTTTAAACCTTTGAACCCTTTTCTTTATAATAAGTATGTTAATGGGTAACTTTGGTTTTGGAGGGCGACCGAGTAGGAACAAAAAACGTGGTTTTTGTGAGATAGGAGAGCTTGTGGGTCACGAGATATTCAAACTTTTGACCTCTTTTCTTTATAGTAGATATGTTAACAAGTAGATTTGGACTCAAAGGACGATTGAATGGGAATGAAAAATGTACCCTTTGTGAAGCAGGAGAGTGTGTGGGTCACGAGATATTCAAGCTTATGACCTCTTTTCTTTATAACAGATATGCTAACGAGTAGCTTTGAACCTAAAGGGCGATCGAGTGAGAACGAAAAATGTGGCATTTGTGAAGCAGGAGAGCTTGTGGGTCACGAGATATTCAAACTTTTGATCATCTTTTCTTGATAACAAATATACTAACAAGTAGCTTTGGACCCAGAGGACAACCGAGTGGGAACGAAAAATGTGGCCTTTGTGAAGCAAGAGAACTTGTGGGTCACCAGATATTCAAACTTCTGACCTCTTTTCTTTACAATAGATATGTTAACGAGTAGATTTGGACTCAGATGACGACTGTATGGGAACGAAAAATGTACTTTTTATGAAGTATGAGAGTTTGTGGGTCACGAGATATTCAAACGTCTTATCTTTTTTCTTTACAATAAATATGTTAATGAGTAGCCTTAGACCCGAAGGGCAACCGAGTGAGAACGAAAAATGTGACCTTTGTGAGACGGGAGAGCTTATAGGGTGACGTTTTTATTTTGTTGTAGAATTTAATTAATACTTGACGTCCACCAACTTGAGTAATCTAAAGTTTCATTTAAAGGTCTTCTTCATCTTCCCCTTTTAATTAACAAACAAATCCCCAAACCCCAACAGAGTATCTATTTCTAGCAACACCAGATTCCTCTCTCTCTCTCTCTCTCTCTCTGTTTCTCTCTCCTCCTCTGTTTCGCTGCTGCTGCGAGTACTGATCTACAATGGCATCTCACGTGCACCTTGTTCTCTTGCAATGGCTTCTTTGAACTCATTTTCTTTTAAAAGCCCCTTTCCTTCAGGTGCTTGTAGCCATACATCAAAGCCTAACCTTCGTTGTTAGGTCTTCTGGGTTTCAAGGAAACAGAGCAACCCCATCTCTCTGTTTCTCTCTGTTTTTCCGATCGCCGGAAAAAACAGAGTGATCGTNAGGAAACAGAGCAACCCCATCTCTCTGTTTTTCCGATCGCCGGAAAAAACAGAGTGATCGTTGATGATGGCATTGGAAACGGTGGTTTACCCACAAAATAGAGATACATTTACTTATGTTTGCAGAGATTTCTGTTCTTACGGCGGCGCTTGGCCTGGCTACGACTATGGCTTCCAATTAGAACAAGAAAAATCCTTTCTCGAAAACCCCCAAAAACTCCCCACTAATTGGGAGCCTTCACCGGAGGAATGTTCGATCAATCAGCCGCTTTCGGTAGGAGCTCTCTATCCGCCGATGGAAGTTGAACAGTCGCCACCGTCTCCACCGTCCCCACCGCCGACGACCGGGAGGAGAAAGCGACGGCGGACTCGAAACATGAAAAACAAGGAGGAAATTGAAAACCAGAGGATGACCCATATCGCCGTCGAGCGCAACCGCCGGAAACAAATGAATGAATATCTCGCCGTCCTCCGATCACTAATGCCGTGTTCTTACGTTCAAAGGGTCAGTCACCTTTCTTTTTCATGACAATGACAAAAGTTACCGTCCAAAAACAGAGCATGATGATTTCATTTTTTAGTGGAAACTATTGAATTACTTCAATTTCACGACAGAACACAAGAACATGTTTAATAATTGAGTTGTCGTGTACTTTTCAAGGCTAATTATTTGAATATTATAGCAGGGAGACCAAGCCTCCATTATTGGTGGCGCCATTAATTTCGTCAAGGAATTAGAACAGCAATTACAGTTTATCAAAGCCCATAAGGAACCGGCGGCTTCATCCCCTTTCGCCGACTTCTTTTCCTTCCCACAGTTCTCAACTCCGGCGACGAACTCGACCCATGACTCAGCCAGTTCCAACACCCAATGGGCCGCCGGAGATATCGAAGTCACCATGGTGGATACCCATGCCAACCTCAAAATCCTGTCCAAGAAACGCCCGAGACAGCTCCTCAAAATGGTGGCAGGGTTTCAAAGCTTGAGATTCTCTGTTCTTCATCTCAACGTCACCACTTTGGATCAAATGGTTCTTTACTCTGTAAGCATCAAGGTAACAAAAACACAAACTTTTCAACATGGGTTTTCCTTTTTTGGATCAAAACTTGATTTTTATACGAACTTTATCAGATTGAGGAAGGATGCGAGTTGAATACAGTGGATGAAATCGCTGCAGCTGTGAATCAAATCCTGCTCTCCATTCAAGAGGAATCTGCTTTCAGCTGACACTTTGATCGATTCAATCTGTGTTGTTTGGAATGTATTTTGTTTGTTCAGAATGTCTTCGATTTCCATATGGTGTCCAACAATTTTCCATGCAAATGAAGCACATAGCGTTGGATGCTTTTGATCTGTAAAATTTAATATCATGAATTTGGTTCAATATAAAGATGGCAACTTGATTTAATAATAATGTTTATGATTTGTTCCAAGTTTTGATTACTCATATCTATGAAAACATGATCGTACAGATCGATTAAGTGTTTGAAAGATTTGATTTGATAATTGAAATGTGTGAGAGATGAAGAGGAAGAGGAACTAGCCGACAAGATTGCAACATGGAAGCAATAATTGTTATTGTTCTAAAGGTTTGACTGTCTTCCTTGGACTCCACAGCCAAACAAAGCTCCTTTGTTGGGCTCCACTCTACATATTTATATATTACACCAATTCAATCTCTCCCAAATCAACCATCTTTTTTTGGTCGGAGATTAGAACGAATCATTCTTTATAAGTGTGTGAAAATCTCTATCTCATAGACGTGTATTAAAATCGTGAAGCTGACGGCAATACGTAAGGGACAAAAACAGACAATATTTGATAGTGGTGGGCTTGACCTGTTACAAATTGTATTAGAGCCAGACACCGAGCGGTGTGTCAGCGAAGATGTTGATCCCCTAAAAGGGTGGATTGTGAGGGCTCATATCGGTGGGAGACGCTGAGTGGTGTGCTAGCGAGAGCGTTAAGTCCACAAGGGAGTGGATTGTGAGATCCCACATCAGTGGAAGACATTGAGCGGTGTGCCAGCGAGGACGTTAAGCTCCCAATGAGGTGGATTGTTATATCCCACATCCGCGAGAGAGAAGAACGAAACATTCCGTATAAGGGTGTGAAATCTCTCCCTAATAGACGCATTTTAAAACCGTGAGACTGACGGCGATATGTAATGAGTCAAAGTAGACAATATCTACTAGCAGTGGACTTGAGTTGTTACAAATGATATCAGAGCTAGGCTGTTACAAATGGCATCAGAACCGTGCTATTGTCTTCTTCCTACTAGATGCGTTTTAAAATCGTGAGACTGACGATGATACGTAACGGGTTAAAGTAGACAATATCATTCTCCCTACCAGATGCGTGTAGACGGGGTTGTTATGGGATTTTATCATAAAATAGAGGTAAAAGAATTGAGTAGAAAAGTAGATAGAAATGGATAGGTTTGTGTGGGAAATGATGAGATTTGAAGTTGGTAGAATATTGTTCATCATTGAATGATTCTGATAGCCATAATTCTGGGTTTGAAACAATTATGACACTCATGTGCCCACAATCGGATCTTCATCTTTTACACATCTCTTTTACTTTCTCCTCCTCTTCCAACACCTTCATTCCTGTTTCTCCATACTATTTTTACTTAAAACACGACTCTTTTTTCGTTCCCGATAAAGAATTTGATCCATAACCCGATTAGATGGGGGCGTTTTTGTTGATTCAATTAGTGTGAGATGGGAAACGAAACATTCTTTATAAGGGTGTGTATGCCAGTGAGGATGTTGAACCCTGAAAGGAATGGACACTAGATGGTGTGCTAGCGAGGACGTTGAATCTCGAAGATGAATGGATTGTGAAATCCGACCTCGAGACATGGAGCGAAGGGCCGTGTTGGGTTGCAGAGAAATGGGGGAAAAAGTTATGAGTTTAAAATTCTTGCAATGAAATGATGAGGAGATGAAGAGACAGAAAAAACATGATTATGAGTTTGAAGAACAAAAAAGATGGTAAGAGGAGGGGCCCAATCTCATATGTGAATATTCATAAATATTCCTTCCAACCTCATCATTTTCTTTACAAAATCTAACAAATTAAACCCTAAATCATTTCATCTCTCATTTTGTCTTTCCGCTCGAACACGTATTAATCACTCGAATATGAATATATTCAAATTACAAGGTTTGTAGTTAGAAATCTCGATGCCAGATGCCATATCGATTAGAGAGAGAAACGAATCATTCCTTATAAAAGTGTGAAAATCTCTCTCTAATAGACGCGCTTTAAAACTGTAAGGTCAATGACGATATGTAACACGTCAGTGAGCTTGGATGTTAGAAATGGTATCAGAGACAGACATCAGGTGGTATGTCAGCAAGGGCGCTGGACCTCTAAGAGGGTGGACTATGAGATCACACATCGGTTGGAGAGGTGAACGAAGCATTCCTTACAAAGGTGAAGCTCACGAGGATATGTAATAGGCTAATACGGACAATATTTGCCTGTTGAACCTCCTTCCAAATGGTATATACAAAAGTTTTAGTTGGGCTGGAATTTTGTGGGCTTTGCGGCCCAAATGAAAACTAAACTGGGCTTTGATAATGGGCCTTTGAATAGCTCAAAAATTGATATAAATTAAGCCCAAATGAAAATAATTATTTTTTTTCTTTTTAAGAATGTAATTTGATTGCTGATGAAGCACATTTTTGTAATTTTGCATAAATTAAGAATACAATTACGTAATGACAATCGAAGGAATCTTTTTTATTTAAATAAATAAATAAAATAAAATAAAATAAAAAAAATATCAAACTGGCCTAACCCAATACAAAACGTGTGGACTTTTCAAGAAAAGAATAATTTTATTTAATTTAATTAAATTTAATTAACTTTATTATATTTTCTTTTTTGGGCCCAAACCCTCCATCAATTCTTTTATTTATTTTCATTTTTTAGATCTCTTTTTTAATAAAATATGATTCAAAATATAATATTAGTCTTTTTTTTCAATGCAATGTCTATAATATAGTTGAACTATGATCAAATTGGTACATTATTGAAATTATGTTCGAGAATTGTGTTATATTCTTTTGTGGGTAACTTTTTGAATCATAAAAAAGAAGGAATGATGAGTCAAAAGAATAAGTTTAGTGAATGAGACGTTTTTTTTGGTAAAAGGCATAAAATTGAAGGCGAATGTAGAATGTTCAATAAACAAGTGGATTGGTAAGAATATTACAATGGGATGGGACGAGGAGGATGCACGCTTCCGTATAGCTCTTTGCCAATGACCAACCCTCGTCTTTTTGAACCGTAATCGACATTCTTCTTATACCCTTTTGAGTCTTTTTCATGATGGTTGCGTGTTTGAAGTCACGGTAAAACTTAGACCAGCGTTCAAAGCTTTTCTCATGACATGTCTGATAGATATTAGTTGCTTTCGTTTCTGGATTAGGGTTTTTGAAGGTTTGACGACTCAATTCACGATTATGCACTAAAACAGTGGAGGGTTATCGTCGTCATTGTCATTTGTTGGCATTATCATCCTCATTATCAACATCGTGATGGTTTCGAGAATTCAACATTCCATAAAGGTTGTTTTGAAGTTTGACCATAGACAACAACATAAAAGGCACCACCATCTCTCTCAAATGCCTCTTTATGTTCTTCTCATTGGTTGGGCTGTTTCATTTGAGTATAAAAGTGATAATCCAATTTATGAACAAGTAAGATTGAAAAGAAAGTCAAACCACACCCAAAAAAAAAATCTTAAAAAAAGTTGAATTGGGAAAAAGGTCAACCCCACTATGTTTTGGTGTTCTTAGATTACTATATCATCCACATATATTGCATAAAATTAAAGACACTATATTTAATATTCTCTTGCACTTTTTTTCTCTTTTTCTCTCAAATTTGGTGTCAATTATTTAGTGATTCCTCAAAAAAGAGTAGTGGAAGGCAAAGGTGCTGGCTCATCTGCTGGCATGACCAGTTCTTATCGAGGTTTTAGTTGATTGACTTTTGTGTCAAACAAACATTGGGTGGGTATTGTGTAAAAAGACAAAGCCCCTAAAATGTGGGGGCAATTTTCAAACAATAATGGCTATATTATCCGCTTTAGCCTGTTATGTATTGTCGTTAGTCTCACGGTTTTAAGATGCGTGCTAGGGAGAGGTTTTTACACTCTTATAAGGAATACTTTGTTTTCTTCTCCAACCGATGTGGGATCTCACAATTTACTCCTCTTAGGAGCCTAGTGTCCTTTATTGGCACACCACCCCAGTGTCTGGCCATTTGTAATAGCTCAAGCCCACCACTAACAAATATTGTCCGCTTTAGCTCGTTACGTATCATCGTTAGTCTCATGGTTTTAAGACGCATGCTAGGGAGAGGTTTCCACACCCGTATAACAAATGTTTTGTTCCCCTCTCCAATTGATGTGAGATCTTACAATCTTCCCTTTTAGGGGCCCAACGTCCTCTCTAGCATACAGCTCGGTGTCTAGCTCTGATACCATTTGTAATATCTCAAGCCCATCACTAGTAGATATTGTCCGTTTTGGCCCGTTATGTATAACTGTTAACCTCACAGTTTTCAAATGCATCTATTAAACAGAGGTAGGAATGCTTCGTTCCATCCCAAACCCTAAAAACCAAAACCGAAGAGACCTTTTGGAAAGGCATGTCCTTACGCCTTCTCAATGTCCTTTCTATGACTAAGTTTATCCCCCACACAATTGGCATCTTTGAATGGAACATATTCTCTCTCTATCTCTCTCTCTAAAGAATTTTCTTCCATTCCTAACACCAATAATCATCTGAAAAATCAAAACTTTCCATCTGGGTTTGCTTCATTTAAGTATTTTCAATGCAAAACAAAGTATATAGAGAAGGAAATTGGTGTCTTTATATGAAAATGGTGGTGGGTGTGGCCATGCATGGAAGAGAATCCTTTTGTGTTTGTTTGTTTGATGTTGGAAGAAGAAGGGTTTGGTAATGGCCACTCAGTTTGATAGAGATAACTTCTGTTTTTAGTGCATTTTTGTTGTATGATACGACATTTATGGGAAAGAGAGCATTTATGCCACCACCTCATTTGGCTGTCTATGTGTCTTACCCTTTCTATGTTCTTAAACTATCATTTTGTTCTTTCTTTACTACTTTTCTTTCTAACTTTATTCTTCACGTCTTTTCTAGTTCGAGGGATTTGAGGTTGTATAAGCTTGCCCATGAGTTTGACCTCTAAACCCTAAAAATGCTTGAAGATTTAGTTTTCGTGGTTTAGGAACCCCGTGCTTCGAGAATCAATTTACGAAGCTAGTTCGACTTAAAAGAAACTATGAATGGAGGGTTTTCGAGGTATAATAAGTTCATGATCGAAAATAAAATACTTTGTTACAAACTATGATGTATATAGATCTTTTTGCACACCACCATTAAATTAAATTGTTGAGAGTTAGGAGAGAGAAAATATTTGTATTATTCCCTTTTCCAGGGTCGAATGTTCGAGAGAACCCAGATGGATAAATGTTCCGAATGTCTAAATAAGATGATAGATACATGAGTCAGTTCCCAACGATGTGTTCCGAGACATGGGATGACATCACGATGCATGAATCGTGTCATTGGGAACTGAGATGACAATGAGATGCGATGTTGTTTAGTCGCAAACAATTGAACATGCACGCATAGGCGGCGTGTGTGATTGAACAAGCTTGGATTCGACACAAATGATGTTTAGTTGCGCGAAGACAAACCTTGTTTAAGGTCCGACGAAACTACAAAGTTGGACAAAAAATATGAATGAGACTTGAGTTTCTCTTGAGACTGGTTGTGAGCGTATCAAGATCATAACGCCACACAGTTGCAAAAGTACGATCATGATAGTGGCTCATGCTTCTTCTCCCTAAATTTAATGGCAGTGAACATTTATACATGAAGGAGAAGATTCGAACCTCACCTCTAAATCTTTTCGTTCAAGTTATAATATCTTAATCAGTTGAGTTATGTTTAGGTGACAACCATTATAAGAAAATGGGTTGCACTAAAGATTCCATTACGATTACCACCAATTGAATCGGACGGTCGGATTTTCGTTTCCTTATTTATTCTTTTTTTAAAAAAATACATAAATAAAATAAAATATTATTCCAACCTTGACACGTGTCGCCTTCCTGTTGGCCACTTTTTCCATTCCTAAATATCATATTCCACTTTTATTGCGATGTGAATGGACCATATTAAAAATGTCTTTTCCCCATAATTATTTTCCTCATTTCTCCAACAAATATCCCAACATTTTTTTTAAATAAATAAATTAAATTAATAAAAAAGTAAGGGTATTTTTGTAATTGCCTTATTTTATTTATTTTTAGATAAATTATAAAATTTTGGAGTATTTTTATTAATTTAATCAAATATTTTATAAACCCTAATATTAATCAATATTAAATGTTATTAAAAGGGAAATTAAATAAAAATAATATGAGAAAAAATTAAATAAAAATAATATGAGAAAAATGAAGCATTATTATTGAAAGAAAAGGCTATGGATCTGATTCCTTTAATTAAAATTGTTAATTTTAATGAAATGATTTTAAGTGTAAGCATGTGAAAGACCATGCCTTTAATTTAATGGTCCTAATTAAAAGAATTAATAATGTTATTAAGTTGGTTTAAAAGAGAGGGTCCCATTATGTTCCTTACTAAACCAATATATTGTAATACACATTTAGGGAATACTTTAATTAAACTATAGTTTAAAACAAATCAAGTTACTACTATGTGTGTATCGTTATTTTATTATAAAATTGGCTTATTTTAGGGTTTAGGGTTTAGGGTTTCGTTTTGTCGAGGATGGGCAAACGAGAAAATGCACGGAAGGAAAAGGAGGGTTTGGGAGGGGAACGTGTAGCTTAACAAAATGGGTCTAGCCCAAGCACACCGTTAATAGATATTACTAGCTTTGACCCTTCATATATTGTCACCAGCCTCACGGTTTTTAAAACGCGTCTACTAGGGAGAGATTTCCACACACTTGAAAATGAGGGTTTGGGAGGGGAAGATGTAGCTTAATAATATGGGTCATGCCCAAGCACACCGTTAATAGATATTACCAGCTTTGGTCCATCATGTATTGGCACTAGCCTCACAGTTTTTAAAACGCGTCTACTAGGGAGAGATTTCCACACACTGGAAAATGAGGGTTTGAGAGGGGAAGGTGTAGCTTAACAATATGGGCCAACCCCAAGTACACCGTTAATAGATATTATCAGCTTTGACCCGTCATGTATTGTCACCAGCCTCACTGTTTTTAAAACGCGTCTACTAGGGAGAGATTTCCACACACTGGAAAATGAGGGTTTGAGAGGGGAAGGTGTAGCTTAACAATATGGGCCAACCCCAAGTACACCGTTAATAGATATTATCAGCTTTGACCCGTCATGTATTGTCACCAGCCTCACTGTTTTTAAAACGCGTCTACTAGGGAGAGATTTCCACACACTTGAAAATGAGGGTTTGGGAGGGGAAGGTGTAGCTTAACAATAAGGGTCAAGCCCAAGCATACCACTAGTAGATATTGTCAGTTTTGGCTTATTACATATCGGTGTTAGTCTCACGATTTTTAAAACACGTCTACTAGAGAGAGATTTCGACATACTTACAAAGAAGGAAAATGAGACGGTGGAAGGTGTACCTTAAGAAAAGGGGTCAAACCAAAACCTCTTGTTAGTAAATATTGTCTGTTTTGACTTATTTACGTATCAATATCAACTTCATAGTTTTTAAAACGCGTCTACTAGAGAGAGATTTTTACACCCTTATAAAGAATGTTTCGTTCCCCTCTCCAACTAATGAAGAATCCCACGATATTGAATGCATGTACGTATAGGGTTGAAGAAAAAGATAAACCCAAAAGAGACCTGAGTACCCAAATGTACGAAGTACATTTTAGTTTGTACTACTATTGGGAACTGAGATGACAATGAGATGCGATGTTGTTTAGTTGCAAACAATTGAACATGCACGCATAGGCGACGTGTGTGATTGAACAAGCTTGGATTCGACACAAGTGATGTTTAGTTGCGCGAAGACAAACCTTGTTTAAGGTCCGACGAAACTACAAAGTTGGACAAAAAATATGAATGAGACTTGAGTTTCTCTTGAGACTGGTTGTGAGCGTATCAAGATCATAACGCCACACAGTTGCAAAAGTACGATCATGATAGTGGCTCATGCTTCTTCTCCCTAAATTTAATGGCAGTGAACATTTATACATGAAGGAGAAGATTCGAACCTCACCTCTAAATCTTTTCGTTCAAGTTATAATATCTTAATCAGTTGAGTTATGTTTAGGTGACAACCATTATAAGAAAATGGGTTGCACTAAAGATTCCATTACGATTACCACCAATTGAATCGGACGGTCGGATTTTCGTTTCCTTATTTATTCTTTTTTTAAAAAAATACATAAATAAAATAAAATATTATTCCAACCTTGACACGTGTCGCCTTCCTGTTGGCCACTTTTTCCATTCCTAAATATCATATTCCACTTTTATTGCGATGTGAATGGACCATATTAAAAATGTCTTTTCCCCATAATTATTTTCCTCATTTCTCCAACAAATATCCCAACATTTTTTTTAAATAAATAAATTAAATTAATAAAAAAGTAAGGGTATTTTTGTAATTGCCTTATTTTATTTATTTTTAGATAAATTATAAAATTTTGGAGTATTTTTATTAATTTAATCAAATATTTTATAAACCCTAATATTAATCAATATTAAATGTTATTAAAAGGGAAATTAAATAAAAATAATATGAGAAAAAATTAAATAAAAATAATATGAGAAAAATGAAGCATTATTATTGAAAGAAAAGGCTATGGATCTGATTCCTTTAATTAAAATTGTTAATTTTAATGAAATGATTTTAAGTGTAAGCATGTGAAAGACCATGCCTTTAATTTAATGGTCCTAATTAAAAGAATTAATAATGTTATTAAGTTGGTTTAAAAGAGAGGGTCCCATTATGTTCCTTACTAAACCAATATATTGTAATACACATTTAGGGAATACTTTAATTAAACTATAGTTTAAAACAAATCAAGTTACTACTATGTGTGTATCGTTATTTTATTATAAAATTGGCTTATTTTAGGGTTTAGGGTTTAGGGTTTCGTTTTGTCGAGGATGGGCAAACGAGAAAATGCACGGAAGGAAAAGGAGGGTTTGGGAGGGGAACGTGTAGCTTAACAAAATGGGTCTAGCCCAAGCACACCGTTAATAGATATTACTAGCTTTGACCCTTCATATATTGTCACCAGCCTCACGGTTTTTAAAACGCGTCTACTAGGGAGAGATTTCCACACACTTGAAAATGAGGGTTTGGGAGGGGAAGATGTAGCTTAATAATATGGGTCATGCCCAAGCACACCGTTAATAGATATTACCAGCTTTGGTCCATCATGTATTGGCACTAGCCTCACAGTTTTTAAAACGCGTCTACTAGGGAGAGATTTCCACACACTGGAAAATGAGGGTTTGAGAGGGGAAGGTGTAGCTTAACAATATGGGCCAACCCCAAGTACACCGTTAATAGATATTATCAGCTTTGACCCGTCATGTATTGGCACCAGCCTCACGATTTTTAAAACGTGTCTACTAGGGAGAGATTTCCACACACTTGAAAATGAGGGTTTGAGAGGGGAAGGTGTAGCTTAACAATAAGGGTCAAGCTCAAGCATACCACTAGTAGATATTGTCAGTTTTGGCTTATTACATATCGGTGTTAGTCTGACGATTTTTAAAACACGTCTACTAGAGAGAGATTTCGACATACTTACAAAGAAGGAAAAGGAGACGGTGGAAGGTGTACCTTAAGAAAAGGGGTCAAACCCAAACCTCTTGTTAGTAAATATTGTTTGTTTTGACTTATTACGTATCAATATCAACTTCATAGTTTTTAAAACGCGTCTACTAGAGAGAGATTTTCACACCCTTATAAAGAATGTTTCGTTCCCCTCTCCAGCTAATGAAGAATCCCACGATATTGAATGCATGTACGTATAGGGTTGAAGAAAAAGATAAACCCAAAAGAGACGTGAGTACCCAAATGTACGAAGTACATTTTAGTTTGTACTACTACATCCCCCTCCTCCTTTTGTCATCATTAAGAATACTTTTTACTCTTTGTTTGTTCAACTTCTCGTTAAGATTCTTCGTTTATGTGAGATTTCACATTCCTTGCAAGAACATGAGTGTGGAAAACTGTGAAATTTCATATTGGTCGGAGAGGAAAACGAAACATTCCTTATAAGAGTGTGGAAGCCTCTCTCTAATAGACACATTTTAAAACCGTGAGGCTTACAATGATACATAACGAGCAAAAACAGACAATATCTGCTAGCGGTGGACTTGAACTGTTACAAATAACATCAAAGCCAGACACTGGGCTGTGTACAAGCAAGTATGTTGGCCTTCCAAGGGGATGTATCCTGAGAACCCAAATTGGTTGGAGAGGGAAACAAAACATTTCTTATAAGAATCATGAGGCTGACAGTGATACGTAACAAGAAAAAAAAAAAANTGTCGTCTAGGTTGATTTTGACCTAAAACAAATAAATGAAGCAGAAAAAACAACTTGAATGGAGAGTTCCCTGAGACAGAAGAACCTTAAATACGACAATTCTTCCATTAGTAACCTTTTTTACGAAGTCAAACTTATTAGCTCACAGTCATATTTTGTATGAGTGTGGCCTAAGTGAGCTACCCTGTGGCACATACGTGTGTCACAGTGTGGGCGAGCGTGCCGAAACGAGTGTCTCGAGCGACTTCCTTTGAAATGGGTTTTTTGAAGGACAGTACTGGACGACACAGGTGTGCCGGTATTGCGCCATAACCCGCGTGTTGGAGGTTGCTACATACACTCGCTATCCGGTACNAAAACCTCTCTCTAACAGACACGTTTTAAAACTGTGAAGCTGATAGCGATATGCAACGAGTCAAAGTACAGATATATTAATTAATAAAATCAGAAGTGTTAGTGATTTGGATTTCCAACTCTCAAAAATATATATATTTTTTTATTTTAAAAATAAAATAAAAAGTAACAATATAATTAGAGGTGGAAAGAATATGAATACTTTAAATTATCTACATTTTATAAATTGAGTTGTCACTAAAATACAATTATCTTAATAATAAATAAATAAATAAATAAATATATCTTAATAATACAATTATCATTGGCTCCAAAGCTGTTTATACCTCATATTATTTATTATAAACTTTATAATTTTAATTAACTTATTTTTACGAATTTCTAGCTGTTCTACACATTAATTTCTACTTTTATTTTCTTTAATGCAACTTGTTTTCATGCCACAATTATTATATATATATATATATATATATATATATATAAATATATATATATATATATATATATGACCATAGACTCCATGAGGAAGACCTAAAAAGTTATGGCTGTCCTACAAAGAGACATTGTGGGGGGCAGTTTGAAATAATTAGGAAGACAATAATGGGACGGAATCCCGCCACAATGCCCATTATGTCGTCTAGGTTGATTTTGACCTAAAACAAATAAATGAAGCAGAAAAAACAACTTGAATGGAGAGTTCCCTGAGACAGAAGAACCTTAAATACGACAATTCTTCCATTAGTAACCTTTTTTACGAAGTCAAACTTATTAGCTCACAGTCATATTTTGTATGAGTGTGGCCTAAGTGAGCTACCCTGTGGCACATACGTGTGTCACAGTGTGGGCGAGCGTGCCGAAACGAGTGTCTCGAGCGACTTCCTTTGAAATGGGTTTTTTGAAGGACAGTACTGGACGACACAGGTGTGCCGGTATTGCGCCATAACCCGCGTGTTGGAGGTTGCTACATACACTCGCTATCCGGTACGGTATCCGTAAATGACTCGACATGAGCACGGGAGGGCTTATGCCTCGATAGAACCCGGATGGATGGATGTTCGGGAAGTCCCGATAAGATGAACGACACACGTGCCCATTCTCGATGGCATGACCAAATGAGTTATGATGGTCGACAACATGGCGTCAAGACATATGGACCCTGTTGACGAGAATCGAGATGGCAAGAGGAGATGCGACGTTGTATTGAAAGACCTTGACCCGAGCAGAGCCAATGTCGAGCCGAATGAAAACTCATTCAGACAGCGNCTTATTTTTACGAATTTCTAGCTGTTCTACACATTAATTTCTACTTTTATTTTCTTTAATGCAACTTGTTTTCATGCCACAATTATTATATATATATATATATATATATATATATATATATATATTTTTTTTTAGCATTTTGGCTCAGTGGAAACTATGTTGTTGTTGTGTCACATCCCAAGTTTTTAGTGTTCTTCATTACTCAGACAATAAGGTTTTGTTGGTTCATTTTATCCAACATAATCTCTATAACACAACACAAAAACATCCCTATTTTTCAAATACAACGAAACACCAAAGAACCCTCAAGGTATGAGCGTTTATAAAGGATTTAAGGTCTAGGGTTTACGGTTTAGAGTTTACTGTAACAGCCTAAGGTCACCGCTAACAGATATTGTCCTATTTGTGCTTTCCCTTTCGAGCTTCCTGCGTCTGTTAGAGAGAAGTTTCGACACCTTTATAAAGAATGTAAGTCCACCGCTAGTCGATATTGTTCTCTTTGAACTTTTCCTTTCGAGCTTCCCGCGTCTGTTAGAGAAAGGTTTCGACACCCTTATAAACTTTCCATTTCAGGCTTCCCGCGTCTGTTAGAGAGATTATATACATGAATGGACTGTAAAGTAATGGAAAAAGATGAGATTTTTCTGGTTTTTTCTCTTAAAAAATAGAGTGAGAGATGGAGGATCTTTTAGAGAAAAAAGTATGCCTTTTTTGGATGTACAAGTTTTTACCTGATTTGGAAACAAAACCACAACAAAACTTCCCCCAAACCACGCATAGATTCCTTCGCAGATTAAAGCCTCTCAAACAACCGACAACCTACCACCCTCCCCTTTTATATATATATATACACATTTATCAAAGATGAAAAAGAAATAAAATTCTAAGTTTCGTAGATAATGTATTCAATAAGTCTTGAAACTTTCAACTTGACCGAACAAAAAAAAACAACTAGATACGAATTAGAGAGACATATTAACAAAGTCCGATAGTAAATAAACATGATTATAAGTGTATTAAACAAAGTCAACGACCCAAANATTCTAAGTTTCGTAGGTAATCTATTCAATAAGTCTCGAAACTTTCAACTTGACCGAACAAAAAAAACAACTAAATACGAATTAGAGAGACATATTAACAAAGTGGATAGTAAATAAACATGATTATAAGTGTATTAAACAAAGTCAACGACCCAAACTCATAATTTAACCAAGTAGTGATTTCTACACTAAAAACTAGAGATGGGTCGATGAAATAAATTGGGTGGTAAAAATTAGGGGGCAAAAAGAAAAANAAGGAAAAAAAAAGCCTTAATGAACAGTAATTTTTGTTGTTGTAGTGGGTATGAGAAGATCAGTTTCATGATTACTGCACAAAATCTCCTCCAAATTTTCAATCTTTTTTACATTCTGATCATCTTCTGAAGAGCTTGAAAGTGGCAACAATGGCAGATTGCAATTTGAAGAACCAGCCTTTGTAAGCTGCATAGCTCTTTCAGCTTGAGCTATCCAATCCGTTGTAGAAAGAACATAAATCATCATCAAAGCACATGAACCTTGAGCTGCAAGCAACCCAATCCACAGCCCTGCAAATCCCAATTTCACCACAAACCCCATTATGATCGCTACTGGAAAACCCACCAAATAAAACGACCCCAGATTGATATTAGCTCCGATCGTCGGCCGAGCGGTTCCTCTCAAGACGCCGCAGCCAGTGGTTTGTGGGCAGTTTCCGAGTTCACAGAGCCCGACAATCGGCAATGCCACGGACGTTAGTTCAAGAATTTCAGTGTCGTTGGTGAAAAATCTCCCCCATTTGTGCCTTATTAGAATGGTGAACACCATCGCCAAGACGCCGAGCACGGCGGCGCAAAGGAGTGAAACAATCATTGATAAACGAGCTTTGGCGGGTCGATTTGCTCCTAATTCATTACCGACTCTTGTGGAAACTCCAAGGCTGAGAGATGATGGAAAAACATAAACTAAAGAAGTGGTTTGAATCAAAATCCCCATTGAAGCAATGGTGGCTGTGGGATTTACGAGAAGCCCACAAAGCATTATCATGAACTCATACCACCACCATTCGAGGCAAACGGAAACACAAGTGGGTATCGCAAGAGAAAGCAGAGGAGCCCATCCATGGAGGCAATCCTGGGTTGGAGAAACCCATGAATCTTTGTAAACTCCAGAGAAGTAAACAAAGGAAACAAGGAAGAAGAAGACGTTGAAATTGAACCAAATCATGGCAATGGCTACACCAGAAATGCCCATTTTGAAATGCACAACGAGGAGGAAATTCAGGGGAATGTGAAGCAGAACAGAGAAAGCAGAGCAATACGTCAATGGGAGAGTAATGCTTTGAGTTCTTAAGTAAATTCGAAGTGGGTGAAGAAGAGAAAGGAAAATGAGGTCAGGGATTGAGAAGAGGATGAAGGTTTGAGCCATGGAAGAGATTTGTTCATCTTGGCCACACCATAACAGGATTCTTCTCATGTTGAGCCACATGAAGGAGATGGGAACAGAGGAAGTAAGGAGAAGAAGAACAGCTCTTTGAAGGGTTATGCCAAGGAGTTTCCATTGTTTAGCTCCATAAGCTTGGCCACAAATTGGCTCCATTCCCATGGCCAAACCAGAGAGAACAGAGTAGCCAGTGATATTAGCAAAGCCAATAGAGAGAGAGCCAGCAGCAAGTTCAAGCTCTCCAAGATAGCCAAGAAAAAGCATGGAGATCATAGCTCTCGAGTACAAAAGAAGGCCTGTTACGGCTGTTGGACCTGAAATCTTCCCTATTTCCTTCATTTCCTCCACTGCCTGAAGAATGCAAACACACAAAGTTAGACACTTTAATCAAAAAAACACACAAAAAGCAATGATGGGTCGATGAAAAATTGCTTTTTTTCTCATTCTCCAACATGATATTACCTCAGAGACAGTGGGGAATCTATGAAGCTGAGCTAGTTGATCATCAGCAGGCTTGAGAAGATTGTTCTTATTATTAAGATTATGATTATCCAAGCTTTTGTTGGGTGTAGCCATGAAGTTGGCTTTGTAGTTAGGAGGAAGAAACGAGGAATTATTAGGAGAGGATGGTTTTGGATTACACATAGCTACCTTATTGACAAAGAACTAAGACAGATAGATAGGATGACTCTGTTTTTCTCTCTGTTTTTTCTCTCTGTTTTCTGAAAATGGAATGCGAGAGTGAATGGGGGAATGGGTATATATACATAAAGGGATTGAGAGCAACAAGTTTCTTTTTTGCTGCCCTCCTCTTAAGGAACTTGTCTCGCAATATCAAGGACAGAGGGGGAAGGGAATAAAGAATATTTTAAGGGCCGACTGTCCTACTCAAAAAGCATTAGCTTGAAATCAATTTCATAATATATCCCTTAGAAGAAGGGACATATGGGATATGGGGGAGGCGAATGAAGTGAAGATGAATGAAATTTGGTGGCATTTTTTATGAGTTTTTGACGGCCAGAGAATCCCATATTGGAGAATTAATAGATAAAAAAAGAAGAAGAATGCATGATGAAAAGTGAATGGATAATCTATTTTAACACTCAAACCTCTCTTGTGGTCGAGTTTTGAAAGATGCGTGGAAGGAAGAGATAAAAGAAAGTTATCTTGGGAATGCCAAGTGGATGAGGAGTTCGAGAAGCAAAATTCTTTGAAATGACAGGGAGGAGCATAGCATATATAAACTGATGGTTCATAAAATCTGAACAATAAAATTGATTGTGTGTGGAAGATGACTGACTGATTGGCTGGCTGGCTGGCTGGCTTCGATGTTTGAAGGCTAAGGAATGTGTGCATGTCCGATTCTTGCCCAACCCATGTGGGAAAATCATACCCATTTCAAGTTAAACTCTAATTACAAATAGTATCAGAATTGAACGAAAGGTGTGTTAGCGAAGAAGCGACTCCCAGAAGGTAGATTGTGATATCACACACATATTTGAGAGTCAAGCTAAACTCTAATTACACTGAACGGTATGCTAGTGAGGAAGTTGACTCCTAGAAGGTAGATTGTGATATCACACACCAGTTTGAGAGGAGAATGAAGGTGTAGGAACCTCTTCCTAACAGATAATATCTGCTAGCGATGAACTTGGACTATTACCATTCCTTGGTCGAGATGAAGGCCTTTTCTTGGTTGATGTTCTTGAGAGATTTCGGAGACAAAAAGGAGGGGGGGAGTGAAGGGATGTTGATTGGGAGAGAATATTTATATAATTGTAATGGTGTGGGGGAGATTGTTTTGAGGCCATGGGAGTGGAATAGGATTGTTGAGATTTTGTGATCCCCTCATGGAGATTTTGTGACAAAATAAACCCCTAATTAAATCATTCCAATCAATAATTACAATGCCAGTTCCGACTAACTGATAAAAGTGGGCCACAAACAAACACACAAAAGAAGGGTTTGATCAATTTACAGTCGGTGGAACTCTCGAGTGTTTCCCCTAACAGCCATGAAAAAGAACAGCAGGATTGGAGACTTGAAATGGGCTAACATCTCTACCCCATTAGCTCATTTGGACATATTATTCCAGGTGGAAAGGAAAATAACTTGGGCTTTCAGCAAAACAAACCAAGGGAGTGAAAGAAGGGTCAAATCAAATCAAATCAGATCAGATCAAATCCATAGATGATGCTTGAAATTCCAAAAATGCAAAAAAAAAAATGAAGAACAGAAAGGATAAAGAACCAACCCCAAGGAACTGTTTGAGATGTTGGTTTGGCTTTAGGTGATGAAATGGAAACAGTATTCTTCATGGGTATGCTGCAACAAGAGAGAGCAGAGGAATGGGACCACCTGATTGATAGAGTGTTGACAGTGGAATGGCTGTATGAACAAGAGGCAGATGGGAGAAAGGGAACACACAGATTTAGGAGTAGTTCCAATTACAACCATTAAATATGTATCCCTTTTCTCCCTACAGAGATGAGGCTGTCTCTCTAGAGGGGAGAGCAACTGGGGGACTGTGTCCTTAGCTGAGGCACACAGCCCTACCATCATCAACCAGCCTGCAACTTTGGATTGTTCTGCTGCTGCTGCTGCTGCTGCAGCAGCACAAGGACCAGTTTTTCCTTTGTTTCCTTTGTAGAAGATATTCCATCTCTGAATCTCATAACACAACCCCATGTCAGATCCCATGTGTCTTTGGCTCTATCAGTTGAAGTATCAAACAACAGAACCCTCTAGACAAAAAAAAACAAATAAATGTAAGCTTAACAAAAGATCAAAAATAAAATAAAACATAGGTCGGTTAGTACACAACAGATCGAGTCCATCAAATTCCCAATCCCAAACAGGATGGAAGCAAAACAAGATGACAAGCAACTAAAAGTATCGTATGTTGATCATGCTCATGCACGAAAGCAAACTAATCGATACCAAGTTGATCTAATGAACATCATGACAGAATTTTTCTTAGCATCTTAGTGAACAGATTATAATAACTACCAATATACAATAAAAGTTCTTCGAAAATGATATGAAGAAGTTGACAAGACAGAGATTTGACACCAATAAAGATCATACCCTTCCATACACTGGAATAAATTCACCATCGTTCCTCCATACCAAGGTTTTTCACTCTTTTCGAGAGAAATATTGATTCTACCACAAGATTCTAAACAACTTAGACCTACCATCTCCTTTCACAATACATGGAAAGAAAATGTAACATCTTTTTTCTTGACACAAAGATGCATGAAAATGTATGAATGTATTCCCACTGTGGTTTCTAAATTCAAGAACTGATTATCCAAAGAATAAAAGAATATTACGCCTCATCAAACAATCATTTCAGTACTAACTGATGCTTCTCATCATACCTTACAGGAAGCACAGCATGAGATGAGAGCATAATATATTTATATAATAGCAAGCTAGATTTGGTTAATGATCAGTGCAATCAAATATGGGGAACTTATTCTAACATGAAGATGCAAGATCAGAGGGAAGCTAAAAAGAGCATATAGTTTTTAAAAAATACATATATATATATACACACATTGTTCAAGGATGCCATCGATCAAAAATCACTTGAGCTTTTTCAGACAAATTATCTTAATGAAGAAAAGAAATGTCTCTATCAGGGTTTCAATCAGCACAAAGCACTAAATAACTGTTGCCCACCAAGCACATTCCAACATACTCAAACAGAAAATTCATGCACAAATGAATGAGAATCCAATACATTATGATTGAACCACCAACGCACTAAATATTGCCTTAGAAGAAAATGATACTTCATAGGGAATAATTCCCAATCAGCAGCATTATCTTCGTTGGTAAGAAAGTAGTCTTCAGAGTAATTTTGGAATCCACAGCTCAGACTTCCCCACTTCTAACGCAGAAATTGTCATAAAGCAACATTTCCAGGAGGTGGGACTGATTTTCATAAAAGAAGATTCCTCACTGTTTGTTAATAACTTGTCTCTCTCAGCATTTGGTGACAGCTAATGCTATAATTATCCCTGAACAACCAGTATGTCTGCTTAATCAATATCTTGTTTTTCCTCATCTGTCTCTTACTTATATAAAGCGCCCACCACTGATCACTGTAATAATATATGTCCATGTCTTACAAAACACACGAGCGCTCCCCCAAATGTTTGGGTCAGGCCTCATTTCTCTACTGTAATCTATCAAACATACTCCCCCAACCCATCACACACCATAAAATGGTTAACTCAGACCTATAGTATGTTACACATATATTTTGCATCAAAATTTAGATCAATTCTCATGTTGATCATGGATGAGATGCACACCAACCAAGCTTTCCAAATACTCTGACAATCAAGAAAGGAAAAAAACTTTTCAAAAGAGGAAACCCTTGTAAAAACAATGTTATAATATTTATTACAGCTATTTACAAACTTGTAGGATAATCTAAACGGTTTTCCATTAAGATGATAGGTTAGATAAAAGAAAAGATAAACGAATATAACTGAATACCTCATGTGAGGGCTCTGGGATTCTGAGCACTAGACCGAGGAAGGGCCACGATAGCAATGAGTCCACTTGCAAAGGCTGCAAATGCTGCCACAGCAAAAGCTGGAGAATTTCCACCACCAAACAGCTGATCCCATGGTCCACTTCCCAGGGATACCACAACCTATTATCAGAAACAATTAAATTAACAAATAAAATAACTTCACGAAGGTGAGCTCATTTATTTATTACATATATTAGATCAAAGGATAATTTAGTTTAAATTTTTTATTTATACCAGATGATGCGACCCCTCCATTGGAAAAATATCAGGTTGCAAATATAACAGCATATGCAACATTTTCAGGACATAACATGCACTAGAGACTAAATACTGACTTTTATTATTTAAGATCAAGCTTCACTTTGTTATATACATCTATAAATCTATATGATGTAGATATAGACATAGATATAGATATATAATAAAGAAAAAAGAAAAATTGAGTGCAATCCCAAACAAGATTAAGTCTTCAGATTGTCTCATACAATTACTGTCTATCA
>NC_036644.1:1218658-1247215 GCF_002806865.2 Cucurbita pepo subsp. pepo
TTCACGTAAAAAGCAAAGTTAAATGATGTATGTAGAAAGAATACATGGCTTCTGGAAATATAGTTTGTGTTGTTGTAAAACAAGAATATAACTGAAATTGAAGTACAAATAATAGTAATATCAAGAAACAGATTCTTAAAAGAAGGCGTAAAAGAACCAGCCAGATATTTCAGCTTATGCTTTACTGTTTAGGATTAAAATGTTACTACTATGGCCCCCTCAAGTCTATCATATCTTACAGATCAAAATATGTTCCTGACAATATCACCTAAGGCAAGAGCCAAATCTTTAAGCTGGATTGAATCCTAGAGAGAGGTCCACTAGAGATCAAAAAGTTTTGAAGAAACAACAAAACATTATGTCAAATTATTTCATTTCTATTATCATCCATTACATATTGGAAAGTGACATCAGGACTATAGAAATGGACAAACTCCAATCCTTTCCTTGTGATCTTCTTCCACATGGAAATATATTTCATCCGGATTCCCTGAAATCTTTTCCCAAGACAAAAGGTAAGGGATATCCACAACTGGATTTTCACGAGAAGTTTTGTCTTGGAATGTCCCAGAAAAGGTCAGCCCAAATTTGACAATCTTTCTCATTTAACAAAGTCCAATGATTAAAAACGGAGCACACTAACTGTATTGTTCCTTCATTAGTTCAGAATAAGACCTCTAGTAATTTCCTTCTTGCATATACAAGTTGAGCGGACTCTTTTTCTCCCAAGTTAACTACAATCTTACCCCTTACAACACTAGAGGTTTTCATGCATTTGACCAAGATTATGATACAGTGGGTATATAGACTAAGTAGTTCCTTTAATGTAGGTTGAGCTTGTGCATAACTTAAAAATAATATGAACGAACAAACTCCGAATGTTTGTTATCAGAAAGTGCAGCACCTACAGTATCAAGTTCCTTTTCCAAAAGATCTATTACAACAATATAAAATAAATAAAGTAAGCCAGTATAGATTATAAAAGAAGCACACTAAATTCACCATCGAATTTTGGATGGTACAAATTTGAGGATTCAAATGCAGTGCAAACCCAATCCCAATTATTAAGAATTCATTTAAAGCCAAATTTTCATCGTACTTCAGAGATTACCTCACTATAAACAATGGGACAACTTAGACAAGCATTCCACTCAAATAGTGACAAACAAAAAGCAAAATATTGACATCAAATAATAGGGAAAATTCGACAGGGAACATCTCCTACCAGGAGCTGCAATTAGACAACTCCCAAATGTATACAAGATAATAATAATAATAGAAAAAGGTTGTGAACAAAAGAGGTCAATTAACTATATTAAAAATGAAACATTTTGTTTATAGACCTGTATATTGTGACAATGTCTATGGGATGAAAAGATGTTTCACCTCAAGCTCAATAGTAAAAGATTTAAGACTTTATTCAGCTAAAATCCTGTTTTCTGATTGAACCTCCACCCTCAAAGTTTCGGAAACCATAGTTAAGTTTTGTTAACTATCAGCAAATAACTCATCTGAATTGTTACCAAAAATCATTTTCAAATTTTGTTTTGTTTTTAAAAAGAAAGAATCCAAATCAATGCTCTGCCCTAGGCATTCATGTTATATATTTTCTACTGGCGTTTAATAGGTTCAGAGAAAAGTCCATCAAATAACAAAGGTGATATCGTTTTACTCTCGCAAAGCAAAAGAAAATTAAGAAAAAGATATGTAGGATATTGTCACCTGAGGAATTACTATTGCCAAGTTCAAGACACCCGCAGACAAACCTGCAAGACGTAACAACACAATAAGAAACTCTCTAGTCCTTCATTCAAACAAAGCAACATCAACACAATCCCCACCTTGACCAAGTTGCAAAGATTCAACACGCGAGGAGATCATGGCATATGGAATGCTGTAAGTAATCTGCAATGAATTATGCAAATAGATCAATACAAGTAATGCATAAAAGGTCCTCCATCATGCATTATCACAAACTGAAAAAAAAAATTATGTTAACTAAATATTCCAAATACAATATGATATATACGTGATTTCTTGAACTCTAAATTTTCATCTAATGGTAGTATTATTTGTGCTAAGACAAGAAAGGATGGGATGGAAATAAGATACAACATGTGCGACCACGTTTTAGACAAGGAAGGAACTGCTTACTGCCAAAGGGACGCCAAGAAGAGCAAAGATAATCAATGCAGCTGATACGATACTATTTGGTGGAAGCTCATGGCCTATATAGCCCATATTGTTTGCCACATAGGTGACAACCAGTATAGAAAGGAAACATAGAGCCATAAAAATATTAGAGACTCCCCATACAAAACCAGCACCCCACTTTCTGCACAGCTTCTCCATAAGTAATGAAGTTATTCCAAGGACAACAGAGTTAAACATCAGGCCAAATGCTCCCATTCTGACTCCAGAACTATAACTCTGTCCTTCATTTGGCTTGCCACCATAAATCTCTCTACCCATCCAATCAGTATCAAATAGAATAAATGGAAACCATGCTACCCATGTCAGGGAAGTGACAAGCAAAATTACCCATATATACCCGGAGAAGTGTCTAAAAGTATGAAACAACTCCCAGAGAAACGCTTCTGAAGCATGACTTGATTGCCCCATACCTTCTTCCACTACCAGGGACGACCTGCAGCTTGAATCTAGAGAAATCTCTTGAGCTGCTGAAACACTCAAATATGTTGTAATTGCAATGAATACGACATCAATCAAGAAAGCTGACTTGAGATTTGCACAATTAACCGAGCATGCAGAGGTAAGAGTAAACGGCAAGATCTTGTACCAGCCACTAAAAGATCCAGTGGCATACCCAAAAACATTACCAATCGCCATAAATAGTGAAAAATAAGCATTTGCCACTCGATTCCTTCGATGATCCTTACCTAGCCAATATTATTTTTGAAAGATGTAAGTATCTTAAGATCCACCACACAACATAAGAACTTTCATAGATTCAATTCAACGTGCCATATCCACATATTGTAACGATATATCAATTATTAATTTACTAATACAGAAAAATCTTCTACACATGTAAACGAAATTGTATAAGAACAGAGACATCAAATTCAGACGGTATACCAAACAACTTACCNCTATATATCAATTATTAATTTACTATTACAGAAAAATCTTCTACACATGTAAACGAAATTGTATAATAACAGAGACATCAAATTCAGACGGTATACCAAACAACTTACCGGTAAGATCAGCAAGCAAAGCTCTACAAGGACCCTGCGTTAAGTTGTTAGCGACATCGAGAATCCAAAATCCAAACACAAAGAATCCAATCGCACGAGGCCTAACATCACCTCTGTCACCAATCAACCAACCAAGGTCCGCCGAGTGACCGATAATAAGAACGGCGAGTACAATGGAAAGCGCTCCAGCTACAATGAATGGCCTCCGGCGGCCGTATCGGCTGGTGCAGCGATCGCTCATGTGGCCAACGAGCGGCTGGACAAAGAGGCCAGAAAGCGGTCCACAGAGCCATATGAGACTTGACCAAGCATGAGGAATACCAAGCTCTTGAATATAAGGAGTAAGAAGAGAGAGCTGCAAAGCCCAACCGAATTGAATTCCACATGCGACAGATGCCACGCGAAGTAACCGCTTGAGCGGAACCCTAGCTCCAAGTTGCGGCCGAGTCGGCGGTTGATTCGCTCGACGAGACGCGGTCCGGTGGCGTTCAGACGACTCGGGCATCACCATTTCCGCACTCTACCTAGCATGCGTAGCCTCTCTGATACTCTCGCCGCCACTCTCTCGGAATCTCTGTGTGTGCGTGTAAGTGACGCTGCGAATCCTCGAACGACGCAGCAGCCAGCAGTAGGAAAGGTGGCGGTTCCCGTCAGCTTCCGCAAGCTTCATCATCAACCGAAACTGCCCCTCCAGTTTTCCAATAAATTACATCCATTGCCAATATTAAACAAAAGTAAATATATGAAGAATTATTTGCAAGCAAACTATAAAGCGAACAAAAAAAATTCAGTTTTAAGTTGCTCCAAATACAAGCGATGCCAACCACGTTTAACTATAGAGTTTCTGTGATTGAGTCACTGAAAAGTAACTTGGGTATCACAACGATTCTCATTTTTAAATAAACCCTCTCCACAAGAGATCGTTTTAAAATCGTGAAGTCACCGGTTAGAGTAGGGCTAGACCCTCTTTATCACGGGTGAGAGGAGGGCTAGACCCTCTTCATCATTAGTCAGAATAGGGCTAGACCCTCTTCATCACTAGTCAGAGTAGAGCTAGACTCTTCATAATAGTCACGTTTTAAACCAGTGAGGCTAAAAACAATACGTAATGAACCAAAATAGACCGTCACGTTTTAAACCAGTGAGGCTAAAAACAATACGTAATGAACCAAAATAGACCGTTTTTTATTGGTTTTTGCGTAAGGAAGAGTCTGTCCAATAAGGGTTTCCATTTGGGTTTGCAACCACTTAGGTTTGCAACCATTTGGGTCATGAGCATCTCTTTTGATTCTCTAGCCCAATCTCATTAAAACAAAAAAGCTAAGTCACATTCAAATGTTAGCTTTAGGTTTGTGGTGACCCTTATGATCGGGGCAAGTATCGCTACTGAAAACTCTTGCAATTGTTCCTCCTCACATTTCTCGAGAGGAAGTCGGACCGTGTTTTTCCAGTAGACGGTCAGTGGTAGCATCTCAAGTATACCAATTAGTAAACCATTATTTACGTATGGTTCCTTCGAGAACCCTTGTATGATTCTTTTGGTTCTTCTTTCGTGCATTTTTTATTTATGGTCTTAACATTTTTCAACCTTTGATACTCCACCTGTATCTAAATACTCGCTTTGTTCAACTATATCCACATACCCATAAGCTCTCGAGACCCCTCCTATCAGCACCTTATGATCTTCTCAAAGATCATTGCAAGCTCTCTCTATGACCCCAGTACTGTTGTAGAAGGTTTAGCCCGGCCCAATGAATCAACTTGCCATAAGACTGATATCGCTCCTGACCAATATATGGATCTCTTTATTTAAAAAAACACTCCACCGACCTATTAAATTAGCTCAAGTTGCAATTTAATTATAACGAACCAATGATTTGTGAGTGATTGGTATAAGATTTCTTGTCAAAAGTTCGGTAGACTATATATATATATATATATTCTAAAAAGTAGAGAATAAAAGGAAACTTAAAATAAGACCAAACACTTGCTCAATCAACATCTCTATATTTAATCCAAAAGCACTTTAGAAAACTTTTGAACATTTTTCCAATGTTTGAAAAAAAATATTTGTCCATATGCATAACATGAACCATATACCTAATTTATTATTAATTACAACTCGAACTCTATCGGTCTGAGAAAAAAATCACGATGTTATCTCACGTTTAATTACAAGGACTTCAAGTTCGTATGGCGGAGCATATGGGTCTTTCTCGGATTGTCATATGCACTCAAACTTTACACCAATTGTGTGTTTTGCAACATTATTCAAGGTCCGGTGTTTGTTTAGATATGTGTCTGAATGTTTAAACATTCTAGTAAGTCTTTAAACTTTTTGATTGAATAGTTTGTCTTATGTCTAGTAGTGTGAGATCCCACATCGATTGAATAGTTTGTCTTATGTGTAGGCCTCGGAGGGAGGTGGATTGTGAGATCCTACGTCGGGTGGGGAGGAGAACGAAGCATTCTTTATAAGGGTGTGGAAACCTCTCCCTACAAGACACGTTTTAAAACCTTGAGGGAAAGTCCAAAGAAGACAATATCTACTAGTGGTGAACTTAGACTCTTACAAATAGGCAGGCACGAACATATTTAACACGGAATTGATATAAAAGATATGAATAGATTTGGAGGAGTGAAAATGTAAATGGAAGACATGATTTTGAGTGGTGAGTTGAAGGTCCAATATAGGGTAGTGGAGAGGGCAAAGGATGACCTTAATCTTAATCAAAGTGATTAATTAGGCCATTAATGACACTTACTTCTGTTAAGAATGGATTTTGTGGTAACAAATAAAGAACAAAACAAAGTAACATACCTGTCTTTCTACGCTGACGGTGATACATAAGGGACCAAAGCGGCCAATATTTGCTAGCGGTGATATTCGATTGTTACAAATAGTATTACAGCGAGGACACTGAACTCCAATAGGTGGATTGTGAGAACCCATATTGGTTGGAGAATGGAACGAAGCATTCTTTATAAGGGTGTGAAAACATCTCCCTAATAGACGCATTTTAAACCTGTGAGGCTGACGGTGTACGTAACATGCCAAAGCAGACAATATCTACTAGAGATGGCTTAGGCTTGTTACAAATAGTATCATCAGAGCCAGACACCGGGCGGTGTGTCAGCGAGGACGTTGGGCCCCAAGAGGGGTGGATTGTAAGAAAGCGTTTCTTGTAAGGGTGTAGAAACCTCTCCCTAGAAGACATGTTTTAAAATCGTGAGGCCGACAATGATACGGTAGGCTCTACCGGAGTATTAGAAGCAGGTAGTGGAGGAGGAACATAAAGTGTCTTTTTTCCCTACCTCACACTTGCTACAAGAACCTTTTCTTGTCACCTTCTTCAAGGCTGGCTTTGTTACTGTAGTGATATGCTGCTGCACTGTTTTGATCCCCATTTATATTCCTCCCATTTTGTTCTTGCTTCCTTCACCTCTCAATTTCTCAGCTGGAGCTCCACCTTCTGTCACAGTTATGGCTTTTCACTCAGCTTTCTTCCTGCTTTTGTTCCTCACTTCCTCCATCTCTGCTTCTTCTCAAGCTTCTACTGCTACTTCTACTGCTCCCAATCAGTCCCAGTTCTTCCTTCTCATGCAAAACACTGCCTCAGGAAAGTTCCTCACTGATTGGGATCTTTCCAAAGGTAAATCCTTCTGCAACTTCACCGGAATCGACTGCAATGANCAAGAGGTAAATCCTTCTGCAACTTCACCGGAATCGACTGCAATGACCGAGGTAGCGTCGTTCGGATCGATATCTCCGGCCAGCCTCTCTCTGGTGGCTTCCCCGAAGATCTATGCTCTTACCTCCCAGAGCTACGAGTTCTTCGTCTCGCCCATACTGGTTTCCAGGGACGTTTTCCTCCAGGAATCACTAATTGTTCTCTCCTTGAAGAGCTTGACATGAGCTTCATGAATCTCAATGGAACAATCCCGGATTTGTCGCAAATGAAACAACTACGTCTGCTCGACTTATCGTACAATTCCTTCACTGGCGACTTTCCCATGTCGGTTTTCGACCTTGTGAATCTTGAGGTGCTGAATTTCAATGAGAATTATAATCTCAACTTATGGAAGTTGCCTGAGAAGATCTCCAGAATGAAGAAGCTGAAATCCATGGTGTTGACAACGTGTATGTTAGACGGGGAAATCCCGAGATCGATCGGGAACATGACGTCTCTTGTCGATCTCGAACTCAGTGGGAACTTTCTCAAGGGAGAGATCCCAAAAGAAATTTCCTTACTGAAGAACTTGCAACAGCTTGAACTCTATTACAATGAACTCACAGGAAACATACCAGAGGAGTTCGGAAATCTAACGGAGCTCGTCGACGTCGACATGTCGGTGAACCTTTTAACAGGAGAGCTACCAGAATCCATTTGCAAACTCCCAAAGCTTAAAGTTCTACAGATTTACAACAATAGTCTAACAGGAGAGATCCCAAGTGTACTAGCTAACTCAACAACACTAACTATGCTATCACTTTATGACAACTTTCTTACAGGACAGATTCCACAAAAGTTGGGGAAGTACTCACCAATGGTCGTCGTCGACTTGTCGGAAAATCGCCTGTCGGGGCCATTGCCATTGGATATATGCAGAGGAGGGGAATTGCTATACTTTCTTGTCCTGCAAAACAGCCTTTCTGGAGAAATCCCAGCAAGTTTCGCCAAATGCGAGTCGATTTTGAGGTTTCGGGTTAGTTTCAATCAGTTGGTAGGAGAAATTCCTCAAGAACTTTTGGCTCTCCCCCATGTTTCAATCATTGATGTTGCTCATAATCATCTCACTGGTTCCATTTCAAGTTCTATCTCACAGGCAAGAAACTTATCAGAGTTGTTCTTGCAAAGAAACAGGATTTCTGGAGTTATCCCGCCGGAGATTTCAGGAGCAACCAATCTGGTGAAGCTTGATCTCAGCAATAATCTTCTCTCCGGTCCAGTGCCGTTCGAGATCGGCAATCTGAAGAAGCTTAATTTGGTGATGTTACAAGGAAATCAGCTGGATTCATCGATCCCTANCCGGTCCGGTGCCGTTCGAGATCGGCAATCTGAAGAAGCTTAATCTGGTGATGTTACAAGGAAATCAGCTGGATTCATCGATCCCTAGTTCACTCACTTCATTGAAATCCCTCAGTGTTCTTGATCTCTCAAACAATCGTTTTTCCGGCGAAATCCCAGAAAGTTTGAGTAAATTGTACCCAAATTCTTTGAATCTTTCGAACAATCAACTTTCCGGTCAAATTCCTCTGCCTTTCATCAAAGAAGGATTAGCCGATAGATTTTCCGGCAATCCAAATCTATGCATTCCACCGGCGTATTTCATTTCAACGGAACAGAAATTCCGGATTTGCTCGCGTTTTCCCTTCGCAAAACGTCTGAATTTCATCTGGACAATCGGAATTCCATTGCTCATCTTCATCACCGCCGCCGTCCTGTTCATAAAACGCCGAATCACAACCAGAAAGGCCTCAGACATCGAGAACAAAGAAACCCTAACTTCGCGATTCTTCGACCAAAACACGATTCTAGAAGCCATGGCGGAAAAGAACATCGTCGGTCACGGTGGATCCGGAACCGTCTACAAAATCGAGATCGGAAAAGGAGAAATCGTCGCCGTGAAGAGACTATGGAATCGGAGAGCGAAACATCTCGTCGACAAGGAATTGAAAACAGAAATCGAAACCCTAAAAACCGTACGGCACAAGAACATCGCCAAACTCTACAACTACTTTGCGGCTCTAAATTGCAGCCTTATGGTTTACGAATATATACCAAACGGAAACCTATGGGACGCGCTTCATAAAGGGTGGATTCATCTCGATTGGCCCACGCGCCACCGCATCGCGGTGGGAATCGCCCAAGGCCTCGCTTATCTCCACCACAACTTCTCGCCGCCGGTAATCCACAGAGACATCAAAACCACAAACATTCTGCTCGACGCAAATTACCAACCCAGAATCGCAGATTTCGGCATAGCCAAAATCCTCCAAGGAGGCAAAGACTCAACCGGCTCTGTAATCGCCGGAAAAACCTCCGGCTACTTAGCTCCCGGTAAGTTTCTTCATCAATTCCATTACAAATTTCAAACCCCATTATCAATTTCCATTGAACGTTACAAATTACAGATTATGCAGATTCATCAACGGCGACAACCAAATGCGATGTGTACAGTTTTGGGGTGGTTTTAATGGAGCTGATTACAGGGAAGAACCCGATTGAAGCCGAATATGGAGATAACAAGAACATTGCACACTGGATTTCGAACAAAATCGACACAAACGAACAAATTCTTGAGATTCTCGACAAGAGATTAAAAGGGTTGTTCATAAATGAGATAATTAAAGCATTGGGTATCGCAATTCGCTGTACTAAGAACAATCCAGAGCTCCGACCCGCCATGGGAGAGGTGGTTGAGCTTCTGCAAGAGGTGGATCCTTGCAAATATGATCAAGCTTCAAAGATGTCAAAAAAGTAGGAGATTATACGTATGATGTCACTAAAATAAAGTGCCCCTTTTGAGTCCAAAGTCCAAGGGGTGACTTTTTTTTTCTTCATGAATTGATATTATATGTATGAATGAATTATATTATATGATAAAGATTAAGTGCTTTCTCCAACACTATGGGTAGGAAGGGAGAGTCAAAGATGACCAAGTTGTTGCCCTCTACTTCTTTTGGTTTGTAATGGCTAATAGATGAAAGACATAAGCTATGATTTTGTTTTTATCTCGATCTTTCTTCGTTTTTTTCTCTTTGACCGTGCAAACGAGTTCAAGTTGGAAACTTTTTCTCAAATTACGATGAAAAAGACGGGATTTTTGTGAAGATAGATAAACATATCTGTAAGTGGCAATATGGTGATAAAAATACGAAAAAAATTGCGTCTTTTTCTCAATTTCTTATAAGAACGTAGAAACAAATTGTTTTAAAACTATGAGGCTGACGACGATATGTAATGAGTTAAAGCAGACAATATTTGCTAATGGTGGGCTCGAGCTATTATAGTTGATATCAGAGTCGGGCATAGAGCGGTGTGCCGACGAGGACTTTTGACCCCTAAAAGGGGGTGTGGAATGTGAGATCTCACCTTGGTTAGAGAGAGAAACGAAGCATTTCTTATAAGGGTATGGAAACCCCTCCCTAGTAGACACGTTTTAAAATCGTGAGGTTGAGAGCGATACGTAATGGGCTAAAGTAGACAATATATACTAGCGGTAGTCTCGCGCTGTTACAGTTGTATTAGAGCCAGACACTGAGTGGTGTGCTAGCGAGGACGCTGCACTCCAACATCGGATGGAGATAGGAACGAAACAATTCTTATAAGGGTGTGGAAACCCCTCCCTAGTAGACACGTTTTAAAATTGTGAGGTTGAGAGCGATACGTAATGGGCTAAAGTAGACAATATCTACTAGCGGTGGTCTCGCGCTGTTACAGTTGTATTAGAGCCAGACACTGAGTGGTGTGCTAGCGAGGACACTGCACTCCAACATCGGATGGAGATAGGAACAAAGCATTTCTTATAAGGGTGTGGAAACCTCTCCCTTGTAGACACGTTTTAAAATCGTGAGGCTGAGGACAATACGTAACAAACTAAAACATGCAATATCTACGAGTAGTAGACTCAGTTGTTACTAAAACCACAAGACTATTAGGTACAACAGTTAATTTTTTAAAAAATACATCAATCAATCAATGGGTCATTTAAAATTGCAAAAGTTAAAACAACTTAAACTTTCTCGATACCCCGTCCAACAAAACAAGACACGAAATTGAATGATTTAACACGAACCGAACCACAAAGTCACCCAAATGGACCCATAATAAACAATTATTCAATACCCCTTTTGTCAAAATTGTCAAAAAAAATTCCCTTCCATAAAGGGGTCCTAGAATTGAAAGATAAGATCTCGAGTGTCTTTAGTGGAAGATGGTGATTGGCCCGCACGACCCTTTTTGTTTTAAAATTTTTCAAACTCGACCCCTCGATCTAATTCAAAAAATATTCAAATAATTGACCCATTATTGTGCCCAAAAATTACCATATATTATAAATGATTAATAATATGATGACAAAATTACATCACTAAAGCTTAAAAATTTGAAGCATAAGAAAAGCATCTTATTATATAATCATTATAAAACACTTTTATTTAATCATTTATAAGCCCAAACATAAGGCCTCAAATTGCTTCAATTATTGACCAAAGTAAAACCCTAGCGGATGTTATCCGTTCAGTCTATTACGTATCGTCGTTAGCATCACGGTTTTAAAATACGTCTATTAGGGAGAGGTTTCCACACCCTTATAAGAATGGTTCGTTCCCCTCTCTAATCGATGTGGGATCTCACAATCTACCCTCCTTCGAGCCAGCATCCTTGCAGGCACACCATTCAATGATCGACTCTAATACCATTTGTAACAGCTCAAGCTCACTGCTAGCAAATATTTACCGCTTTACCATGTTATGTATCGTCGTGAGCCTCATAGTTTTAAAACGCGTCTACTAGGAAGAAGATTTTACATTCATATAAGAAATGATTCGTTCTCATCTCCAACTAATGTGGGATCTCACGATCCACCCTCCTTGGGGCCAGCATCCTCGTATGCACACCATTTAGTGATTGACTCTTATACCATTTGTAACAGCCCAAGCTCACTGTTTGCAGATATTTACCGCTTTACCATGTTATGTATTGTCATGAGCTTCATGGTTTTAAAACGTATCTACTAGAAAGAGGTTTTCACATTCATATAAGAAATGATTCGTCCTCCTCTCCAACAAATGTGAGATCTCACAATCCACCCTCCTTGGGGCCAGTATCCTCGCAGGCACACCATTCAGTGATTGATTCTGATACCATTTGTAACAGCTCAAGCTCACTGCTAGCAGATAGTTACCGCTTTACCATGTTATGTATTGTCGTAAGCCTCATAGTTTTAAAACGCGTTTACTAGAAAGAGGTTTTCACATTCATATAAGAAATGATTCGTTCCCCTCTCCAACTGATGTGAAATCTCACAATCCACTCCCCTTGGGGGCCAGCGTCCTAGCTGGTACACCATCTGCTGACTGAATCTAATATCATTTGTAACAACCCAAGTCCACCATTAGCTGACATTGTACGCCCGTTACGTATTACCGCAACCTCACGATTTTACAACGCGTCTACTAGGGAAAGGTTTTCAAGATTATTTCAGATTTCGAAAGACAAAAATTAAATATTCGATTTAACGAGAATCCAGAGACGAACGACTTTATAATAATGCTCGTGACTAATTTTGTTTCTCAAAATAAAATTATTAAATGACAAATTATTTACTAAATCTATCCCAACGTGTAAATGGAATAACAAAAAAGCAAGTCGCTTATAAAATAAGAAAGAAACAAAATTTAAAAGACAACCGTTATCATATTTTCAACATTTTTTTAAAAATAAAAAATTAATAAATATTTTTTAAAAAAAATAAAAAATAAAATAATAATAAAGATGATGCCTTTATGGGTTTGTTGGAAGAATGAGATTCATGGAGGCATCTGTTGCAATTGCCAATGTGGAGAATCCATTAAAACTTTGACCAAAAGGAATATATATATATATATATATATATATATATATATATATATTTATTTATTTAATAATTTTAAAGTGGAAAAAAAAATCTCAAATCTTTAATAATTTCAATTTTAAAAGCATTATCTTAATAAAAATATTGAATTTTACATCGGTCGATCTTACCGAGTTGAATACTAACTTTTCGTAAGAATAATTTTGACCTAACTAAACTTTATTCCTCATATACCTAAATGGTAAGGCATCTGTTTTTTGTACCGACGTGTAAAGGTTCGAATCCATGAACACTCAATCAGATCTGTCAAGAACGAGCTGACGATTACTGGGAAAGCGGTTGACTATAGTTCCTGAGCCTCAAAAGAAAGTTTCTATAACAGCCAAATGTCACTACTGATACATATTGTTTGTGTTTTGCCTATTATGTATTGTCGTCAGCTTTACGGTTTAAAAACGCATTTGTTAGAGAGAGGTTTTCATACCCTTATGAGGAATGTTCGTTTCCCTCTCCGACCGATGTGGGATCTTACAATCCACCACCTTGGAGGTTATTATTCTTGTTGGCATACCGCTTGGTATCTAGCTCTGATATCATTTGTAATGGCCCTAACCCACAACTAACAACTATTGTCTGTTTTGGCCCATTACGTATTGTCGTCAGTTTCACGGTTTTAAAACTTGTCTCTTAACGAGAAGTTTCCACACCCTTACAAGGAATGTTTCGTTTCCCTCTCTAACTGATGTGAGATCTTACAATCCACCACCTTGGAGGTCATTGTTCTCATTGGCACACCGCCCGATATCTAGCTCTGATACCATTTGTAACCGCTCTAACCCACAACTAACAAATATTGTCTGTTTTGACCCATTACGTATCGTCGTCAGTCTCACGGTTTTAAAACACGTCTCCCAAGGAGAAGTTTCCACAGCCTTATAAGGAATGTTTCGTTTTCTTCTCCAACCGATGTGGGATCTTACAATCCACCACCTTGGGGGTCATTGTTTTTACTGGCACACCGCCCAGTGTCTAGCTTTGATACATTTGTAACATCCCTAACCCACAACTAGCAAACATTGTCTGTTTTAACCCATTACGTATCGTCGTCAGTCTCACAGTTTTAAAACACGTCTCCTAAGGAGAAGTTTCCACACCCTTATGAGGAATGTTTCATTTCCCTCTCCAACCGACGTGGGATCTTACAATTCACCACATTAGGGGTCACTGTTCTCGTCGGCACACCGCCAGTGTCTAGCTCTGATACCATTTGTAACAGCCCTAACTTACAACTAGCAAATATTGTCTGTTTTAGCCCATTACATATCGTTTTCAATCTCACGATTTTAAAACACGTCTCCTAAGGAGAAGTTTCCACACCCTTATGAGGAATGTTCTGTTCCCCTCTCTATCCAATACGAGATCTCACAGCTCCATCCGAGATTCTTGAAAGATATCAAATTTCACCCCGACATCTCTTTCAAAAAAAAGCAAAAACCCATTAACCTAATTTAAAAAATAAAATTAGAAATAATAAGTGTGTCGTGACACAAGCAAATATAAATATAAATATGAAGGGACAATAATTATGTATTCCATTAAGGAAAAATCAAGCAACTAATAAGAGAGCCAATTTCTAGATTCATATAATGGTATTTGGTGATATTATACTTGGAATGCATTATAAATATAAAATATTAATTAATATTAATTAATATTAATTAAACATATTTTAAAAAATTTTAATTTCAAAATGCTTTGTGGGGATATTTTTCCATATTCTCAAGGGACATTCAAATGTACTTTTATTTTTTTTATTATAAAAATTTATTGTCCTCAAACTTTATATTATATTTTTATATAGCTTTATTTAATATAAATATCCACGAAACGTCTGCTCATCCGTCCATTTAATAAGTTGATGGTTCGATATTTCATTCTTAAACATATTCGATATATATATTTTTTTAATTTAATTTTGTTAATTTTAATAATTCACCTTTGAAAATGTTCTCAATTGGGCCTATGCATGAACTTATTGGGCCTATAGTTGTGAGCCCAAAGTGAGAGTCATAGTTGGGCCTTTGTCCTTGATGGACTTTAGACTTTTTATTTATTTATTTGGTGTAATCGTATATCGCAGTGCTCGTGTTAGGAATCACGACGCTCTTAAGCTCTCGTGACTTTATCCAGTGAAGATAGTACCCCTTACTTATAAATCCATGATCTTCTCCCAACAATACTAAACAGTGCTCACGTTTGTCGGGGCTTTCTATTTGATTGTATCGAAAGGCCGGATTTTTCTATTGGGCTAGGTCATTTCGGAGCAAGCGGATCATTTCTGATAAAGAGAATGATACGGAGTTCTTGCGGAGTAGAACCGTGCAGTACCAGACACGAGATAGATCGAACAATGTGAGCTAGACCTAAATGGCTTACCATAAATAATAATAATAATAATAATAATAATAAATAAACTCAACCGCCGACCAAATTTGACCAACTCAAAGTTTCCAGCTCACTTCCTCTTCTTGTCGTTATCCACTATTGGATAAATTAAAATACATTTGGTGCCCACGTGGAAGCCACGGCGACGTGAGAAGCCAGCAAGGCTCCCATATTTGAAGTAAAGAAATAATATATATATATATATATATATATATATATATATATATATATATATTTCGACATCCACGGTGTCAATAGTGATAATAATTTTTTTGTTACTATTTTAACCTTAAAAAATTATTTATGAGTAATAATAATGTGGGCCCAATATGAAGACATGCAAAGCCCAGAATGACGTGGATTTTCGGAGAAAAATAAATAAATAATAATATTAAAAGTCGCTAACTTAATTTCCAAGTAACTCGAATTCAGCGGGAAGCTTCGTGTTGAATCGGCGTTCCACGTTCACAAGGCTCTTGGAAATCGCCGATTTGTTAAATTACTCAAATACCCTTCTCTCTTATTGAAGTTTCAAAGACGATAACCGACTTTGACTTTGCGAATTCGTAAGGTTATACACGTAATTTTGATTTCGATTGGTGACTGGGAAACGGATACATATGGCAGCACGCTAAGTTTCATCGCCTTGATTCTACTGGTTCTTTCGAAGCGAAATTTCAGTGCCGGCTTTCGATCCCAGAGACTGGTAGAATCCATGGCCTCCTCTAAGCTTCTGATGCATAAGCAATTCAGGAAGAAGATGGTGGAATCGGTTGCGGTTCGGGCTCCTCCGAGGCCTTGTTCGAGAAACCCTATCGATTCCTCCTCTTGTAATCACTTATCCGATTCTTCGCAGTCTTTGATTCAAAACTACTCCAATTTCAAGGCCAGTGGTTTGCCTTCTCGTTTCATGTTCTATCAGGATAGGTTGTGGGTTGATTTCGATACTCGAGTGATTGGAATATTGCGAGCGGGTTTCTCCGACCGGAATCCGGCGATTGAATTGGAAATCGATGGATCGACGTATCTGTTTGATATGTATAGGATGTTACAGATTGATTTGGAAACTGGTAGACAGAGATCGGTTGCTTGGATCGATGAAAATGGGAAGTGTTTTTTCCCCAAAGTCTTTATCGGCGATGAGAGTGAGGGAAATACTCGGAGTTTGTCGAATCCGAAAATTGAAATTGAGATTAAGATTGACGGGAAGTCCGGGAAACGAAAGAGGGAAGCGATGGAGATGAAGGAGGAAGAAAATGAAGTGAGTTCCAGCAATGAACATGTGGAAGTGAAGCCATTGAAAATACCGCGTGTTGTTGCGAATGATTCAGAAGCTCATGTATGGCCGAAGGCGAAGGCGCTGAGTGAAGGAGATAGTGCGTACACGTTGGTAAGCAATTTCTTTCTCCCTTCGATGAAAAAGGTTGATCCCAGTTCAGCAATCACCTCAATTCATCAGTGCACCCGCACTGGGCCATTGGAAAAAGCTCGCCTCGATGTGTTTCAGAAGCAGAATGAGATTACAACTGCTGCTCGTGGTGTGTCCAATATGGTTTATGCATGGTATGGAGCTTCTGCAACAAGTTTGGCGGGAATTTTGGCTCATGGATTTGGGGAGCCTCTTCAGGTGCCTGCCGCCGATACTCATGGAATTGGAGTTTATTTATCTCCATTGGGCTTGCCTCATTTATGGTAATTTGGCTTCGTTTTCGTCTAGCTACTTCTAGTTTATGATTATGTGTTCTCACCATATTCAAATGCACAATTAACTGTGATTCCCAGTTCTACGCTATCAGAGGCCGATGAGGATGGTATAAAACATATGGTTTTATGTCGAGTAATATTGGGTAATGTTGAAAAGGTTGAAGCAGGATCTCAGCAATCCCATCCTTCGAGTACAGAGTTTGACACTGGTGTGGATGATCCAACATGTCCTAAACGGTATATTGTATGGTGTAGTAATATGAACAGACACATTTTACCAGAGTACATAGTGAGTTTCAGATCAAATTATCGTTTGCCAGGTAAATATTCTTATTGATTGGGTTTATTTGCTTTATCCTCTTCACTTTTTTAGTTTCGCTGATGATTCTTTTTTCCAGGTAAGTTGGGGGAATCGACAGATACGAAGTATTCCCTCGTGAAATTACTTTCGAAGATGAAGAATTCGCTGCCTACCTCTAAAGTTCAAGAGGTTGCGACATTGTTTCAGACATTTAAGGTGAGTCTTTGTTGTAACTTTTAAAAAGATGCACTCCTATTCACTAAAAGAAAAAATGAAAGGGTAAGAGAAGAATGTGAAATAGGACTAAGTAATTGAAGATAATATGATGCTAATTTAGCAACACGCATTTGATCATTACAGGCAGGAAAATTGGGAAAAGATGTTCTTGTTAAAAGGCTGCGATCAATTGCTGGAGATGACATGCTTCTATCCTTAATTCGTGAAATTCGAGAATGTCAATGAGGTTCTTCCAAGTTTTATTTGGAAGCATTTCAAATTTCAATACTTGTGCTTTGTCGTTTGATTGAACAAGTTGTCAGATGTTATGATACCAGTAGTTTTAGGAAAGAAAGCTCAATATACAATAGAAAGATAAGAAACATTTGTAATTTTTCCTCAAACACATCTTATGTGCAGAGATTTCCATAGGGTTCATCTTAGCTCTTGATTGCCAATCTTCTATATCCCATTATATTCTTCTACAAGATCGTGTTCGATTTTGACCTTTTTTATTTTTATTTTTTGAGGAAGTTCCACAGTTTAGCGTAAAAATTCGAGGCAAAAAATAAGGATTGTGCCCATGCTCTAACCCACCCATATTTGCACTCATCTGAAATTTGTTTGAACTCGAGTAACATAGTACATGATTTAGATTGAAATTTCCCACTTCTATGCAACAAATATTTAGGCTCTTTGATGTTCTTTTCACTCTGAGCAGGATTAGAATATTTTCCGAGAGGAACTATAAGTATTTGAAGTTAGAAGAGAGTTCTATTATGCTTATTGAATACCATTTTATAAACACCATAAGAAGGGATCCCCAGTCCCCTCATGATTTTTGGTAATGTTTCACGTCTTTTGAATTCTCTAGCAGTTCAATTAACCTTTTCCATGAGTTGTTCTTTCGTCTGTATATTACACTTTTACCTAGAAGAATTCCTTGTTCTATTTAATAATCACCTCTTAGGTTGCATGAGATTCCAACATGTTATTTGCAATTAATTTGTTTTTATGAGTTAATGTATGAGAAGTATTACTGCGGAGACCGCATTGTTGATCTATCGAATGGTGAAATACACAAAAGCATGAAACTGATATGCATATTAGTTTCCTAGCTTGAATTTAGATATTAATATCAGGAGAAAAAACTAATGTATTTGGAAATTTATGTGAGCATCTTATTCAAAATTCTGTGAATTTGATACTGAGGTTCTCCAGCAAGAAATTATTGGTAAGTATTGCTTTTCCTCGAGTAAAGTTATGTGCAAGTGCCCATTGCTATCGAATAGCTGTTTAATTCTAGTTCTATCATTTATTTCCATCCTCTAGGGATATGAAAGATGTTTTGATATTGAATCCCACGGTTAATCAATCAGGAAAGACTCCAAAGGTTGAATTTATTATCTTATTGCATTGCTGTTCTCTCATTCTTAGAAATTCCCTTTTTCTAATACCAGGTTCCTCCCTTGTTCTTGTAGAGCTAATTTTTCCAACTTCTGTAAGTCTCTTAACAGAAGTTTGTTCTTATGATAATGTCATGTTTTCAATTAGTTTTACATTCAATACTACTACAGTAGAAGAAGTCAATCTTTATAAAGCTCCTTCCCTAGATATTTTCATGGCTACGTTTTTTCAGGTCTCAGGAGGATTTTTTTTTTTTTTTTTTTTTTTTTTTTTTTTTTTTTTNTCCCGTTTCATATATAAATACAGACATCTGCACATGCACACACAATACTAACATCGGGAAAACTGTCGGGTCATCATGGTTTATAGTCGAGATGTAGGCTAACGAAAAATGTGAGGATTTGGAAATGATGGTTCATTTCTGCTTAGAGTCCTTTAGGGGCATTTCTTTACCCCTTTTTTTTTTTTTTTTTTTTATAATTATACCATTTTTATTAATCAATATNGAGTTGATCAGCACATGCTATTTAATCTATTAAATTACTTTTAATGTTGGTGCTCATAATTATTGTTATTAACGACCAGTTTTTTGCAGGCTAGAAAGCTGGCGACAGATTGTTGAGACTGGTGTCCAGGCCAGTTCTGGATGACAGATCTTTAGCAGAAATATTTGCATTCAGAGGTGGGTTAATGTTAAGTTCTATATAATTTTGGCACCATCAATGATTTCATTATCTCTTTGCTAGTGCTGACCCTGTATGATTTGTATTTTTTATTGTGATACTTTGTGTTTCTTACCTGGTAAGGTAGCTGATGAAGTTGATTGTGTATAAGGAACCTTTTGTCAAGGGCAAGATGAAGAAAAATTCTTGCTTTGTGAGGGTAGAGCTCTTGGATTCCTGAATCTTGTTGTGAAATTTCTTGCGAATCTGATCTTATGTGCGTGAAAACCATCCCCCATTCATCAAACTGAGTTCTAATAAAAATAAAGATCTTGTCTGATGATGTATCTTCAAACTTTTATGTATTTCTATGCCTTTTAGCATTGGATACAGAGAATTCATGCTGCAACACGTTGCAAAGGAGGTTTTGTGTTACTTATCTTACCTTGTTACAAGGTGCCAGGATTACAGATGTTTCTCACAGAGTTAACCATCTTATCGATCAAGAGTCGAGCACGAGTCTAGTGACCGAAGAATTTAGAGAGTGAATATTCTTATTACATATTGAAGATGTTTGTTATTTATCAAGTCAAAGATCTTTAATCTCTCTGCATGATAAATGTTCATGTGATGTGATCTCTTTCCCCAACTTCACTCTAATACAGTATTTCATTATTGATGTGCCAATGAAAATGACTCCCATTTCAACTCATGCAGTCTCAAGCTGATGCTCTCTGGGAGTGGGGGGACTCCGAGTTGCCATTCGTGCTGGCTCGAAACATGTGTAGATTCCCCAACAAGCGTGCATCATGGATTGGAGAACGAAGGTACGTTCTTGTTCGTGTAACACGTTTTTAAAACAAACGATAAAATTCTAAGATATTATTTATAAGTTAGCCTCTTTCTTTTACATCACAATCAAATCTTCGACGTAAAAAAGTTACGTCGAAGAGTATAGGATGTTCTTATTATATATTTCTTATATGTAATTCGGGTATCGAGGCTCATCCTCACCGATTTTTTAGGAGACCCGAAAGTTGGCTCTTCTGAATTTGAAGGGGCCAGAGATTTGAATTCTCTTCATTGAAGCATTTGGTTCTAACAGAGCACCTAAGAAGTGTTCCAAGATTCCAGATGTTCTTGATATATTTGTTTTTCAATCTCCTCTGCTTTTCTCCTTTCCACATTCTTACGCAAAATTATTCAAGAATATGAACCTATTGGAAAGAAGAGTGGCTTGATAACGACTTTACTTTAGAGCAGGATTTGTTCTAGTGCTCGGTCACATTTTGAAGTATTTACCTCTACATTTACTATTGAATCCGGTTACAATCGAGGTTTCTTTGCAAAGATCACGGGCACGTAATATGTATATATACTGTGTTGGAGATTCAAACCTTTGATTTATTGGTCAAAGGTTCATGCCTTGATTAGTTGAGCGATGGTCAAGTTAGCATATAAGTCATAATGAAGCTTTATACGTCTAAAACATTTTCTAATCTCTTAATCACTTGGACATGTTCAAGATACTTAAGGCTATAGTTTTCACGAAATACATCATCGGTCGGAATAAATTTTAAGATGAATGATTTAAGTAATCTAAGTGTAATCAATGATTTAAGTAATCTATAATCGAGTATGCAAAAACTAACCCAAGAGGCAAGGGATGGGAAGTTTTGGTAAAGCTCATAGTTATGAAGTCTTATACAACGCATGTCAACGTTGCCATTGACAAATGTTGTACATCATCTATGAGAAGCTCTAAATAGGCACGTGGTTGTTTAGAGTCGAAAAAGTAGGAAGTCACCCTTAAGAGTGAAGTCGTTGATGTCTGTGTCGAAAGGTCAAGGAAGTTGGTGAGCTGATGACAAGGGAGCTAGAGGTTTGGTAAACGGCTACCGTAACTATAATGGTCCTAAGGTAGCGAAATTCCTTATCGAGTAAGTTCTGACCAGCACTAAAAACGTAACGATCTGAACACTATCGTGAAGAGAGGTTCTACGGAATAGACACGTCCGTAAAGATGCATACTACTTGAACTTAGATACAAAACACTCTATAAAAGCATCCGAGTGGAAAGAAAAAGGATGATAGTGGAGGGAATGAGTAGCAGTAATGGTAACAGTAGAGCCCATTTGGGATCAATCACTTCATTATCTGTCTTTCATTTTTCTTCTAATTCCATATTCCCAAATCATTTGCCTTTCTTCATCATTACAATAGTAATGTACCTCAATGTTGACTTCCATCTCTCTTGGTCGGCCGTCCGCGGTGGCCGGCCACCACTCCCCTTGGTGGCTCGTTGGGACTCCATCTTCCATATGTTCCCGTTTATTAGAGTTTCACTCCGTACGATGATCTTTGAAGTTGAAGAGTCCATCAAAATACATATGTTCGAGTTGATAAGGATAAGAACAAGTTGTCGAGGGTCCATAAATCGACAAACAGATAACTATTTGAAAGGAGATAAGCACATGGTTGGTAGCTCAAATTCTTAATAAAGACAAATTTCGACCCACACGTATATTTAAAAATGTAAATATTGAACAAAAAACACTCGCACTCTTTATTAACACCAATAAAAAAGAAATTTCAAGATAGTTCGTAGATTACTACTGCACTTTATTTTACTCAATAATACAATTTATTCTTAAATTATCTAATTATTATTGAACTCGATAATAAGTAGAGTGGAACACTGTTGGCTGAACAAAAGATGCATGACTTGAGATCGATCTTCGATCTATTGTCGGGAAAAGTGCCCTAGTGTCATTCTCAAGCCACCTGCAACGGCTTTAGTCGATCGAGTAGTTCGCTCCTTCTCTTTCTCCTTATTCTATTTCGGTTGAGGTGGAAACTCTTCCCGACCTTCTGTCGAGTACCCAATTTCCTATTCCTTCAATCTGGGGTATGCTACGTCAAGAGAATCAGGTCCATTGAATTAGTGATGATATTCTTATAATGTTCGAGTGACTTTTAAAAAAAAGTTATATAAAACATAAAATAATTAAAGAAAATAGACATAGAATCTTATCCCTTTGTGCATTTATTTTTTTAACCTAACCCATGTCACTTGGGTTAATATATAGATATATGTCACATCTCCTACAAATATCAAATTAAATTATAATAATAATAATAATAATTAAAAAAAAAAAACCCATCAAATTAACAATAAGCTTTAAATATTCAAATAAATATGAATTTAATAATAATAAAATCAGTTGTACGTTAAAGAGGTACCCCCTTTTGTGGGGTTATTATTTTATTAATTGTTATTGGACTTGACCACCGTGGCAATCCATTGGTCACACCACTTCCAACTCATCCATGTCATCTTTTTACGTGGCACCTTTCAATTTTAATCACTTTATGTATTATATTGCTTTTTTTATTAAAAAAATATAAAAAATATAAATATCTTCCTTTCCTCATCCACTTGTGTTGTAATTATTTATTATACACTTAAAAACTCACTTAAAAAAAATTAATTTTAATTTAATATTTACGTCAATTAAAAATATTTTAATTTTGTGATCGTTGGATCAAAATTTAACGAATTTTCGTGATTATTGATCATAAAAGTCACTATCGTATCGAATATGTGTATTTTTTTAATTATGTGACAATAAATAGATATTTTTATTTAGCTGACATATCTAAATTTATTTAATATTTATTTAATTAAGTCTTGTTTTAGTCGGGTTTCTATATTATAATATAGTTTATTCGTAATTTTTTTTATTCGGGTGAATTATCTATGAGAAAATAAAATATAATATTGAAAAAATATTTATTTTATTATGTCCACGTGTCATCAATCTAGAGGTCTATGAGGTGGTAGTCGTCAAGCAACACCTTAGCCATTGTGTGTTAACTTGTTGCACGTTGGACCTAAAATCTAGCCTAACATGGAGCCCTCCTATAAGATTCATGCTATAAATTTTGGCCCGTTTCGATTCGATTCGGTTCGATGGTTCGATGGTTATTCTTTCATTTGTTCGGTTCGAGGGTCCATGAATCTCAAAAGCCCACCTTAGATCACATGTTATCGAACCAACGTACCAAAACTATATAGCTAATTACGAGCTACTTTATCACAAGGTCTAACGTAAAGTTTATCGTTTTCATGGGTAACATTAGAAACAAAGCTAGAACTACTTATGAATGGAGCGGGAAAACGTCTTTTTTTAATAGAAAACTTTATTATTGTGTTTCTATCTTTGATCTCTTTGTCGAGGATTTAACGAGTTATTCTGATTTTAAAATAGAAGCTTCGTGTTTCTTTAATATGATACTAAAATTCATGAACTCAGATATTTTATTTTTTTCTAAATGCATCTCGAAAAGATTAAACGACAAATTTTGTTCTTAATTTTGAGAAGATTTGGGTGATCTTTAGAATTTAAAATTGTCAATAATTTTGACATTTTGAGAGATGAAAGTTATGAAATTAATATTTGTTCTTAATGAAGTGATGGAATATTCTCATTTAAATTGGAATCATTCCTTATGCTTTATCAAATATTCTTAACTTAGTCTAAGTTCTTGAAGTTGCGCCTTCAACATGTCATAACATATTCCTACCTACTTTTTATTTTTTTAAAATAAACCTCGAAATTGATCAACATTTTTTAATTTTTTTTTTTTTATCGGCGAGAAAATTTAAACTTTTAATTAGAGATGTCTATTTGAACCGGGAACGAGAATTTTTTTTTTCCGACTAGTTAAACGAGGACGGAAATGAAAATTATATTTCTTCTCTCTGGCCGCCCGTTTCATTTTAATAATATGAAAATATTATTGAATTTAATAAAAAACTATTTTAAAAAATATTCGTGGATTAGTTAAAAGTTTCCACGTCCTTACAAGAAAATGTTCGTTTTCCTCTCCAATCGACATGGGAGTTTACAATCTACTCCCTTGGGGTCCAGTGTCCTTGCAGTCACACCGCTTGTTGTGTGGCTCTAATACCATGTGTAACTGCTCAAGTCCACCGTTACCAGATATTGTTATCTTTAGAGTTTCCCTTCCAAAATTTCGTTTTTAAAAGGCGTCTGTTAGTAACAGACACTTATAAAGAAGGGTTTGTTTCTCTCTCCAAACAAGGTGGAGCCCGATCCTTAAAAAATAATAATAATAATAATAAATAGAGAATTTTAGGTCACAAAAGGACCGGACATTTATGGTAAAATTTGACGCTAATAAATTAAAATAAAATAGACATAATTGAATAGAATTGACCAAAGAAAAGAGAAAACTCTCGAAATGTCTGGATTTAATTCAAAACATAGACCTATTTTTAATATTATTTTTCTAAAATATGTCTAAAAATTCAAATATTTACCTTTAAAATATAAAATTAATGATACAAAAATCACAAAAAAGATGAAATTTTTAAAATTTTAAAATAAATAAATAATTATCCAACGGTTTAATTTAATCCTAAGTAATAGAAAAATAAATAATATATGGATTTAAATTATTAAAGAGCTTTATTATTATTATTACTTTTAATAATGTTTGTTAGATTAGGGTATTTTTATTAGTGAATTTTTAATGTTCTTTATTAAAATATTTTCCTTTTTTATGACTTTTTTTTTTTAATATTAGATTTGAAAAAATAAAAATGTGTAGAAAAATATTTAAAATTAATGGCAAAAAAAAAAAAAAAAAAAAAAAAAAAAAAAAAAAAAAAAAAANAGGAAGAGTCACCGTCCTCCGGCGGATATTACCTGCCACACTCTCTCTGTCACCACACCTCAGCTGGGGGACCGACCCACAAAATTGACGGATCAGATACGACACCACCGGCGGCCGCAGATCTTCAACCACCAAACCTTATTTTGTCTCCCAATCAAACCATTTCCATTTTCCATCTTTCCGGCGCCGGCAGGGCTCCGCCGAAGCTGTCTCCACGACCAACGGTCCTAAGTCAATGACATACGCCACAGGCTTAGGCCATGGAAGTGGCGGTGATATAACTATCGAGGAATATATCTCTATTGGTACGAGCCTTTTTTGGAGAAGTTTAATGCAAAATTACGAGAGTTTATACTCAAAATGAATAATATCATATCATTACAGTGAGCGGTGGTCCGACCACCGCTAAATTGTGTTCCACCCACATGGCTTTTTTTCTCTACACAAAACACAAGGGTGTCTTTGGTGTCAAAAAGTTGTGGCGTTGGCTATTGCCACAACTATGGGGGGAGGGCCAACCGGCCAACCCATACCTGTCCAAAATATAGCCTTTTATACATTCTTTTTCTCTTTTTCCTGTCTAACAAATATATTTATAATTGGTCCACGTGTTCGAATTCGAATTGAATTCTAGAATTGATAAGGTGTTCGAGAATTGAAAAATAATTGTATTTGATATAGAATTGGAATCGTGACAACTCAAACTCACCTCTAACAGATATATTGTCTGCTTTGACTTGTATCCCCTCTTTCTAATGTGAGATCTCACAATTCACCCATTTGGAGGTCTAACGTCCTCACTAGCACACCACTCAATGTCTAACTCTTATTCACTTTCTTTGGGAGCCCAACATCCTGGTTAGCACACTGTCTAGTGTCTAGCTCTTATTCACCCTCATTGAGAGCCCAGCGTCCTAGTTGACACATTGATCTAGCTCTTATTCACCCTCATTGGGAGCCCAGCGTCCTAGTTGGCACATTGATCTAGCTCTTATTTACCCTCATTAGGAGCCTAGCGTCCTAGTTGGCACCACCGCATGGTGTCTAACTCTTATTCACCTTCTTGAGGGTATAACGTTCTCGATGACATATTGCTCTATTGTTTAGCTCTAATACCATTTTTAGTATCTCAAGACCATTGCTAACAGATATTCTCCTCTCTCAAACTGACCTGGAATCTATTTTTATATAAATAAATTATATTTTTGGTTCCCCAACAATTTCACTAGTTTTATAGGTAATTTATTTATATTTTATTAAATTATTAAAATAATTTTAGTCAATTTAATTTTTATTCATTAAAAAATATATTAATAATAATGTACCTTCTTTAATAATTATTTTCAAATAAATAAATATAATAAAACTATATAAAATTTTAATTCTAAATAATTAGTAGACTATTTTTTCATTTTTAGAAATCAAATAATTATCGATTTGTTTAATTAAATAACTAAATATATATATATATATATATATATATATATATATATATATATATATATATATATTACTATCTTAATGAATCATGTGTTTTTTTACTCGATGTACTATAAATAATTAAATAAAAAATATGTATTAATGCGCATAATCCTAAAGAATCCAAATTGAAATTAAATAAAATCTTCTGAGATATTAAGAATCTTTGACCGCTTACATTAATCCAAATTAAAGTTTTTTTTTTACTTTTTTTTTTATCATAATTATTATTCGTTACAAATTTAAAATATTTACAAAATTAATTTTCATATATTTAAATGCCAATTTGAAGTAAAAATAAATAAATGTACTTGTCATGTTTTCTTAAATAAAAATATATGTATTTTTTGGCATTATTATTTACTATTGAAAGTGACCAAATAAATAATAAAATAATAAAATATTAAAATAACATTTTGGGTATTGTTTTTTATTTTTATTTTTATTTTTGGAATAAAAACAAGAAATTTAGAGATCATCATTCATTAGTGATGATTTGACTCATGAAATCATGTTAGTTTATCATATTTAGATATTCAAATTCAATATTGTATGTAATATTATATTATCAATTTTTTAAACGAAAGAGGTAAATATATAGGTGGCTCGATACGTATTGTTGTCCTCAGCTAGTAGATATTGTTCGTTTTGGCCCGTTACATATTGTCGTGATTTAGGGATAAGGAATCAACCTAAGGTAAGCTAGAGATGATCGATCTTGTTCGTGGGGTGGTTCGAATCTCAAACAAGTGTTATTGTCTTGAGATATATCGCATGATCGATCTTGCTTTTGGAGTGATTCGAATCTTAAACAAGTGTTCTTGTCTTGAGATATTTGATCAACAAAGTAATCTGAATCTTACTTTCTCTCGAAGTGATTCCTTATCATTTGATATCAGAGCTTTATCATTTGGTGTCAGAGTTTTTCCATGGGTTGATTCCTTATCACTCTGATGTCATTTGTAACAACTAAGCCCAAGCAGATATTGTTCATTTTTGCCCGTTATATACCGCCATCAACCTCACGATTCTAAAACGCGTCTATTAAGAAGAGGTTTCCACACTGTTATAAGGAATGCTTTGTTATTTCCATACTCCTAAATTGGACTTCTTGAACTCGGTTACTGTAACGGCCCAGATCCACTACTAGCAAATATTGTTCTTTTTGGGCTTTCCCTTGAGGGGATTAAAAACGCGTATATTAGGGGAAGGTTTCCACACCCTTATAAATGGTGGTTTGTTCTCCTCCCCACCCAATGTGGGACATCACAATCCACCCCCCTTCGGGGCCCAACGTCCTCGCTGGCACTCTTTCCTTCCTCCAATCGATGTGGGGCCGCCCCCAAATCCACCCCCTTAGGGGCCCAACGTCCTTACTAGAACCGTGAGAATGAGTACCGGTTCTACTGTGTAACTCTGAAAGACGCGTTTTAAAGCTTTGAGGGGAAGTCCAAAAGGGAAAGTCGAAAGATGACAATATCGGCTAGCGATGGGCACTTGGGTCGTTACAGTTACGCTCCTTCACTTGATTGAACGAGGTAAATATTTTCGATTATTTCTATTTCTATTGATTCTTAACGTTTCGTCTTTCCTTTCTCCTTCACCTTCAAACACGAGCCCTTTGTGTAATTTCACATCCCTCATTCTCTCCTCTCGCTCCAATAATCCTATCCTCATTTTTTCGTGGTCGTATATTTTAAAGCATCTTTTACTCCAAATATTATCTAAATAATTTACATTTTATTGGCTGAACTATGTTTAAATTGGTTCGAAAAAGTAATATTTTATTTTATTTAAAAAGTGAGTTAGAAAGTGATTGGAAAGGTTAAAAAAAAAAAAA